>NC_084628.1:100000-205000 GCF_033978795.1 Nerophis ophidion | reverse complement strand
CCAGCAATAAAGTGTTATTATTTGGTCACGGCCAGCAATAAAGTGTTATTATTTGGTCATGGCCAGCAATAAAGTGTTATTATTTGGTCATGGCCAGCAATAAAGTGTTATTATTTGGTCATGGCCAGCAATAAAGTGTTATTATTTGGTCACGGCCAGCAATAAAGTGTTATTATTTGGTCACGGCCAGCAATAAAGTGTTATTATTTGGTCACGGCCAGCAATAAAGTGTTATTATTTGGTCATGGCCAGCAATAAAGTGTTATTATTTGGTCATGGCCAGCAATAAAGTGTTATTATTTGGTCATGGCCAGCAATAAAGTGTTATTATTTGGTCACGGCCAGCAATAAAGTGTTATTATTTGGTCACGGCCAGCAATAAAGTGTTATTATTTGGTCACGGCCAGCAATAAAGTGTTATTATTTGGTCACGGCCAGCAATAAAGTGTTATTATTTGGTCACGGCCAGCAATAAAGTGTTATTATTTGGTCATGGCCAGCAATAAAGTGTTATTATTTGGTCATGGCCAGCAATAAAGTGTTATTATTTGGTCATGGCCAGCAATAAAGTGTTATTATTTGGTCACGGCCAGCAATAAAGTGTTATTATTTGGTCACGGCCAGCAATAAAGTGTTATTATTTGGTCACGGCCAGCAATAAAGTGTTATTATTTGGTCATGGCCAGCAATAAAGTGTTATTATTTGGTCATGGCCAGCAATAAAGTGTTATTATTTGGTCATGGCCAGCAATAAAGTGTTATTATTTGGTCATGGCCAGCAATAAAGTGTTATTATTTGGTCATGGCCAGCAATAAAGTGTTATTATTTGGTCACGGCCAGCAATAAAGTGTTATTATTTGGTCATGGCCAGCAATAAAGTGTTATTATTTGGTCACGGCCAGCAATAAAGTGTTATTATTTGGTCATGGCCAGCAATAAAGTGTTATTATTTGGTCATGGCCAGCAATAAAGTGTTATTATTTGGTCATGGCCAGCAATAAAGTGTTATTATTTGGTCACGGCCAGCAATAAAGTGTTATTATTTGGTCACGGCCAGCAATAAAGTGTTATTATTTGGTCACGGCCAGCAATAAAGTGTTATTATTTGGTCATGGCCAGCAATAAAGTGTTATTATTTGGTCATGGCCAGCAATAAAGTGTTATTATTTGGTCATGGCCAGCAATAAAGTGTTATTATTTGGTCACGGCCAGCAATAAAGTGTTATTATTTGGTCACGGCCAGCAATAAAGTGTTATTATTTGGTCACGGCCAGCAATAAAGTGTTATTATTTGGTCACGGCCAGCAATAAAGTGTTATTATTTGGTCACGGCCAGCAATAAAGTGTTATTATTTGGTCATGGCCAGCAATAAAGTGTTATTATTTGGTCATGGCCAGCAATAAAGTGTTATTATTTGGTCACGGCCAGCAATAAAGTGTTATTATTTGGTCATGGCCAGCAATAAAGTGTTATTATTTGGTCATGGCCAGCAATAAAGTGTTATTATTTGGTCATGGCCAGCAATAAAGTGTTATTATTTGGTCACGGCCAGCAATAAAGTGTTATTATTTGGTCACGGCCAGCAATAAAGTGTTATTATTTGGTCACGGCCAGCAATAAAGTGTTATTATTTGGTCACGGCCAGCAATAAAGTGTTATTATTTGGTCATGGCCAGCAATAAAGTGTTATTATTTGGTCATGGCCAGCAATAAAGTGTTATTATTTGGTCATGGCCAGCAATAAAGTGTTATTATTTGGTCCTGGCCAGCAATAAAGTGTTATTATTTGGTCATGGCCAGCAATAAAGTGTTATTATTTGGTCACGGCCAGCAATAAAGTGTTATTATTTGGTCATGGCCAGCAATAAAGTGTTATTATTTGGTCATGGCCAGCAATAAAGTGTTATTATTTGGTCCTGGCCAGCAATAAAGTGTTATTATTTGGTCATGGCCAGCAATAAAGTGTTATTATTTGGTCACGGCCAGCAATAAAGTGTTATTATTTGGTCACGGCCAGCAATAAAGTGTTATTATTTGGTCATGGCCAGCAATAAAGTGTTATTATTTGGTCATGGCCAGCAATAAAGTGTTATTATTTGGTCCTGGCCAGCAATAAAGTGTTATTATTTGGTCATGGCCAGCAATAAAGTGTTATTATTTGGTCACGGCCAGCAATAAAGTGTTATTATTTGGTCACGGCCAGCAATAAAGTGTTATTATTTGGTCACGGCCAGCAATAAAGTGTTATTATTTGGTCATGGCCAGCAATAAAGTGTTATTATTTGGTCCTGGCCAGCAATAAAGTGTTATTATTTGGTCCTGGCCAGCAATAAAGTGTTATTATTTGGTCCTGGCCAGCAATAAAGTGTTATTATTTGGTCACGGCCAGCAATAAAGTGTTATTATTTGGTCACGGCCAGCAATAAAGTGTTATTATTTGGTCATGGCCAGCAATAAAGTGTTATTATTTGGTCATGGCCAGCAATAAAGTGTTATTATTTGGTCCTGGCCAGCAATAAAGTGTTATTATTTGGTCATTGCCAGCAATAAAGTGTTATTATTTGGTCATGGCCAGCAATAAAGTGTTATTATTTGGTCATGGCCAGCAATAAAGTGTTATTATTTGGTCACGGCCAGCAATAAAGTGTTATTATTTGGTCATGGCCAGCAATAAAGTGTTATTATTTGGTCACGGCCAGCAATAAAGTGTTATTATTTGGTCCTGGCCTGCAATAAAGTGTTATTATTTGGTCATGGCCAGCAATAAAGTGTTATTATTTGGTCCTGGCCTGCAATAAAGTGTTATTATTTGGTCATGGCCAGCAATAAAGTGTTATTATTTGGTCCTGGCCAGCAATAAAGTGTTATTATTTGGTCACGGCCAGCAATAAAGTGTTATTATTTGGTCCTGGCCTGCAATAAAGTGTTATTATTTGGTCATGGCCAGCAATAAAGTGTTATTATTTGGTCCTGGCCAGCAATAAAGTGTTATTATTTGGTCCTGGCCAGCAATAAAGTGTTATTATTTGGTCATGGCCAGCAATAAAGTGTTATTATTTGGTCATGGCCAGCAATAAAGTGTTATTATTTGGTCCTGGCCAGCAATAAAGTGTTATTATTTGGTCATGGCCAGCAATAAAGTGTTATTATTTGGTCCTGGCCAGCAATAAAGTGTTATTATTTGGTCACGGCCAGCAATAAAGTGTTATTATTTGGTCATGGCCAGCAATAAAGTGTTATTATTTGGTCATGGCCAGCAATAAAGTGTTATTATTTGGTCCTGGCCAGCAATAAAGTGTTATTATTTGGTCATGGCCAGCAATAAAGTGTTATTATTTGGTCACGGCCAGCAATAAAGTGTTATTATTTGGTCACGGCCAGCAATAAAGTGTTATTATTTGGTCACGGCCAGCAATAAAGTGTTATTATTTGGTCATGGCCAGCAATAAAGTGTTATTATTTGGTCATGGCCAGCAATAAAGTGTTATTATTTGGTCATGGCCAGCAATAAAGTGTTATTATTTGGTCATGGCCAGCAATAAAGTGTTATTATTTGGTCATGGCCAGCAATAAAGTGTTATTATTTGGTCACGGCCAGCAATAAAGTGTTATTATTTGGTCATGGCCAGCAATAAAGTGTTATTATTTGGTCACGGCCAGCAATAAAGTGTTATTATTTGGTCATGGCCAGCAATAAAGTGTTATTATTTGGTCCTGGCCAGCAATAAAGTGTTATTATTTGGTCATGGCCAGCAATAAAGTGTTATTATTTGGTCACGGCCAGCAATAAAGTGTTATTATTTGGTCACGGCCAGCAATAAAGTGTTATTATTTGGTCACGGCCAGCAATAAAGTGTTATTATTTGGTCACGGCCAGCAATAAAGTGTTATTATTTGGTCACGGCCAGCAATAAAGTGTTATTATTTGGTCATGGCCAGCAATAAAGTGTTATTATTTGGTCATGGCCAGCAATAAAGTGTTATTATTTGGTCACGGCCAGCAATAAAGTGTTATTATTTGGTCATGGCCAGCAATAAAGTGTTATTATTTGGTCATGGCCAGCAATAAAGTGTTATTATTTGGTCATGGCCAGCAATAAAGTGTTATTATTTGGTCACGGCCAGCAATAAAGTGTTATTATTTGGTCACGGCCAGCAATAAAGTGTTATTATTTGGTCACGGCCAGCAATAAAGTGTTATTATTTGGTCACGGCCAGCAATAAAGTGTTATTATTTGGTCATGGCCAGCAATAAAGTGTTATTATTTGGTCATGGCCAGCAATAAAGTGTTATTATTTGGTCATGGCCAGCAATAAAGTGTTATTATTTGGTCCTGGCCAGCAATAAAGTGTTATTATTTGGTCATGGCCAGCAATAAAGTGTTATTATTTGGTCACGGCCAGCAATAAAGTGTTATTATTTGGTCATGGCCAGCAATAAAGTGTTATTATTTGGTCATGGCCAGCAATAAAGTGTTATTATTTGGTCCTGGCCAGCAATAAAGTGTTATTATTTGGTCATGGCCAGCAATAAAGTGTTATTATTTGGTCACGGCCAGCAATAAAGTGTTATTATTTGGTCACGGCCAGCAATAAAGTGTTATTATTTGGTCATGGCCAGCAATAAAGTGTTATTATTTGGTCATGGCCAGCAATAAAGTGTTATTATTTGGTCCTGGCCAGCAATAAAGTGTTATTATTTGGTCATGGCCAGCAATAAAGTGTTATTATTTGGTCACGGCCAGCAATAAAGTGTTATTATTTGGTCACGGCCAGCAATAAAGTGTTATTATTTGGTCACGGCCAGCAATAAAGTGTTATTATTTGGTCATGGCCAGCAATAAAGTGTTATTATTTGGTCCTGGCCAGCAATAAAGTGTTATTATTTGGTCCTGGCCAGCAATAAAGTGTTATTATTTGGTCCTGGCCAGCAATAAAGTGTTATTATTTGGTCACGGCCAGCAATAAAGTGTTATTATTTGGTCACGGCCAGCAATAAAGTGTTATTATTTGGTCATGGCCAGCAATAAAGTGTTATTATTTGGTCATGGCCAGCAATAAAGTGTTATTATTTGGTCCTGGCCAGCAATAAAGTGTTATTATTTGGTCATTGCCAGCAATAAAGTGTTATTATTTGGTCATGGCCAGCAATAAAGTGTTATTATTTGGTCATGGCCAGCAATAAAGTGTTATTATTTGGTCACGGCCAGCAATAAAGTGTTATTATTTGGTCATGGCCAGCAATAAAGTGTTATTATTTGGTCACGGCCAGCAATAAAGTGTTATTATTTGGTCCTGGCCTGCAATAAAGTGTTATTATTTGGTCATGGCCAGCAATAAAGTGTTATTATTTGGTCCTGGCCTGCAATAAAGTGTTATTATTTGGTCATGGCCAGCAATAAAGTGTTATTATTTGGTCCTGGCCAGCAATAAAGTGTTATTATTTGGTCACGGCCAGCAATAAAGTGTTATTATTTGGTCCTGGCCTGCAATAAAGTGTTATTATTTGGTCATGGCCAGCAATAAAGTGTTATTATTTGGTCCTGGCCAGCAATAAAGTGTTATTATTTGGTCATGGCCAGCAATAAAGTGTTATTATTTGGTCATGGCCAGCAATAAAGTGTTATTATTTGGTCCTGGCCAGCAATAAAGTGTTATTATTTGGTCATGGCCAGCAATAAAGTGTTATTATTTGGTCATGGCCAGCAATAAAGTGTTATTATTTGGTCATGGCCAGCAATAAAGTGTTATTATTTGGTCATGGCCAGCAATAAAGTGTTATTATTTGGTCACGGCCAGCAATAAAGTGTTATTATTTGGTCACGGCCAGCAATAAAGTGTTATTATTTGGTCATGGCCAGCAATAAAGTGTTATTATTTGGTCATGGCCAGCAATAAAGTGTTATTATTTGGTCATGGCCAGCAATAAAGTGTTATTATTTGGTCACGGCCAGCAATAAAGTGTTATTATTTGGTCATGGCCAGCAATAAAGTGTTATTATTTGGTCATGGCCAGCAATAAAGTGTTATTATTTGGTCACGGCCAGCAATAAAGTGTTATTATTTGGTCACGGCCAGCAATAAAGTGTTATTATTTGGTCACGGCCAGCAATAAAGTGTTATTATTTGGTCACGGCCAGCAATAAAGTGTTATTATTTGGTCATGGCCAGCAATAAAGTGTTATTATTTGGTCATGGCCAGCAATAAAGTGTTATTATTTGGTCACGGCCAGCAATAAAGTGTTATTATTTGGTCATGGCCAGCAATAAAGTGTTATTATTTGGTCATGGCCAGCAATAAAGTGTTATTATTTGGTCATGGCCAGCAATAAAGTGTTATTATTTGGTCACGGCCAGCAATAAAGTGTTATTATTTGGTCACGGCCAGCAATAAAGTGTTATTATTTGGTCACGGCCAGCAATAAAGTGTTATTATTTGGTCACGGCCAGCAATAAAGTGTTATTATTTGGTCATGGCCAGCAATAAAGTGTTATTATTTGGTCATGGCCAGCAATAAAGTGTTATTATTTGGTCATGGCCAGCAATAAAGTGTTATTATTTGGTCCTGGCCAGCAATAAAGTGTTATTATTTGGTCATGGCCAGCAATAAAGTGTTATTATTTGGTCACGGCCAGCAATAAAGTGTTATTATTTGGTCACGGCCAGCAATAAAGTGTTATTATTTGGTCATGGCCAGCAATAAAGTGTTATTATTTGGTCATGGCCAGCAATAAAGTGTTATTATTTGGTCCTGGCCAGCAATAAAGTGTTATTATTTGGTCATGGCCAGCAATAAAGTGTTATTATTTGGTCACGGCCAGCAATAAAGTGTTATTATTTGGTCACGGCCAGCAATAAAGTGTTATTATTTGGTCACGGCCAGCAATAAAGTGTTATTATTTGGTCATGGCCAGCAATAAAGTGTTATTATTTGGTCCTGGCCAGCAATAAAGTGTTATTATTTGGTCCTGGCCAGCAATAAAGTGTTATTATTTGGTCCTGGCCAGCAATAAAGTGTTATTATTTGGTCACGGCCAGCAATAAAGTGTTATTATTTGGTCACGGCCAGCAATAAAGTGTTATTATTTGGTCATGGCCAGCAATAAAGTGTTATTATTTGGTCATGGCCAGCAATAAAGTGTTATTATTTGGTCCTGGCCAGCAATAAAGTGTTATTATTTGGTCATTGCCAGCAATAAAGTGTTATTATTTGGTCATGGCCAGCAATAAAGTGTTATTATTTGGTCATGGCCAGCAATAAAGTGTTATTATTTGGTCATGGCCAGCAATAAAGTGTTATTATTTGGTCATGGCCAGCAATAAAGTGTTATTATTTGGTCACGGCCAGCAATAAAGTGTTATTATTTGGTCATGGCCAGCAATAAAGTGTTATTATTTGGTCCTGGCCAGCAATAAAGTGTTATTATTTGGTCCTGGCCAGCAATAAAGTGTTATTATTTGGTCCTGGCCAGCAATAAAGTGTTATTATTTGGTCATGGCCAGCAATAAAGTGTTATTATTTGGTCCTGGCCAGCAATAAAGTGTTATTATTTGGTCCTGGCCAGCAATAAAGTGTTATTATTTGGTCCTGGCCAGCAATAAAGTGTTATTATTTGGTCACGGCCAGCAATAAAGTGTTATTATTTGGTCATGGCCAGCAATAAAGTGTTATTATTTGGTCACGGCCAGCAATAAAGTGTTATTATTTGGTCCTGGCCTGCAATAAAGTGTTATTATTTGGTCATGGCCAGCAATAAAGTGTTATTATTTGGTCATGGCCAGCAATAAAGTGTTATTATTTGGTCATGGCCAGCAATAAAGTGTTATTATTTGGTCATGGCCAGCAATAAAGTGTTATTATTTGGTCCTGGCCAGCAATAAAGTGTTATTATTTGGTCTTGGCCAGCAATAAAGTGTTATTATTTGGTCCTGGCCAGCAATAAAGTGTTATTATTTGGTCATGGCCAGCAATAAAGTGTTATTATTTGGTCATGGCCAGCAATAAAGTGTTATTATTTGGTCCTGGCCAGCAATAAAGTGTTATTATTTGGTCCTGGCCAGCAATAAAGTGTTATTATTTGGTCCTGGCCAGCAATAAAGTGTTATTATTTGGTCACGGCCAGCAATAAAGTGTTATTATTTGGTCATGGCCAGCAATAAAGTGTTATTATTTGGTCATGGCCAGCAATAAAGTGTTATTATTTGGTCATGGCCAGCAATAAAGTGTTATTATTTGGTCATGGCCAGCAATAAAGTGTTATTATTTGGTCATGGCCAGCAATAAAGTGTTATTATTTGGTCATGGCCAGCAATAAAGTGTTATTATTTGGTCATGGCCAGCAATAAAGTGTTATTATTTGGTCATGGCCAGCAATAAAGTGTTATTATTTGGTCACGGCCAGCAATAAAGTGTTATTATTTGGTCATGGCCAGCAATAAAGTGTTATTATTTGGTCATGGCCAGCAATAAAGTGTTATTATTTGGTCATGGCCAGCAATAAAGTGTTATTATTTGGTCATGGCCAGCAATAAAGTGTTATTATTTGGTCATGGCCAGCAATAAAGTGTTATTATTTGGTCATGGCCAGCAATAAAGTGTTATTATTTGGTCATGGCCAGCAATAAAGTGTTATTATTTGGTCATGGCCAGCAATAAAGTGTTATTATTTGGTCATGGCCAGCAATAAAGTGTTATTATTGTTGGGATGTCGCATGGCTGCAGTTGTGTGACCTCAAGTATGCAAAAATCCAGGAGAGCAGAAAGCAGGTAAGATGATTTTAATTTCATCAAAGTAAAAGATATAAACAGAAAGCAGTCTTGCATGGAGATGTTCCCAACATAGGTTTAACTTCGAGCACTGAGGAGTGCTCGAGTGAAACATAAATAGACCCATGTTGATTGACCGCAGCTGAGGACCGCTGCCAATCAACGGCGAGTGTGACAAAAACAGTGCTCAGCGGAGTAAACAGGAAGTATGACAAAATAAGAGCACTGAACAGGAAACAAAGTACAAAACACGAAAAACTATCAGAAAGTAAGTGACAGATCGTTACAGGACCTCCCCCTCAAGGAACAGATACCAGATGTTCCCTGGAAAAGAAAAATGGAAAAAAATGTCCACAAAGTAAGGGAGGATGGAAGGAGGATTTGGTGGAAGGTCGCCAAACCTCGTGTCCCCGCAGCCAGCGAGGGAAAGTCAGGTGGCGACGGCGCGTAGAGCGCCGCTGGAACTGGCGGGGCGGGCGGCCACGGAACAGCCACATCATTGGCCGAAAAAGAGACGAGTGCATCCCGCGAGGAGGACGCCCAGGGCACGGCCACATCCGCGGCTGACGTGGAGGCGGGCGCGCTGAAGCAGGCCCGGAGACAGCAGACAAAGCGGCGGGGGCTGCAGCCAAAACAGATACCTCTGCAGGAGGCGGCTGAGGAGCCGATGTTGGTGCCGGCGTGGAAGCGGCAGACGTCATCAACGGCGTGGAAGCGGCAGACGTCATCAACGGCGTGGAAGCGGCAGACGTCATCAACGGCGTGGAAGCGGCAGACGTCATCGGCGGCGTGGAAGCGGCAGACGTCATCGGCGGCGTGGAAGCGGCAGACGTCATCGGCGGCGTGGAAGCGGCAGACGTCATCGGCGGCGTGGAAGCGGCAGACGTCATCGGCGGCGTGGAAGCGGCAGACGTCATCGGCGGCGTGGAAGCGGCAGACGTCATCGGCGGCGTGGAAGCGGCAGACGTCATCGGCGGCGTGAAAGCGGCAGACGTCATCGGCGGCGTGAAAACGGCAGACGTCATCGGCGGCGTGAAAGCGGCAGACGTCATCGGCGGCGTGAAAGCGGCAGACGTCATCGGCGGCGTGAAAGCGGCAGACGTCATCGGCGGCGTGAAAGCGGCAGACGTCATCGGCGGCGTGAAAGCGGCAGACGTCATCGGCGGCGTGAAAGCGGCAGACGTCATCGGCGGCGTGAAAGCGGCAGGCGTCATCGGCGGCGTTGAAGCGGCAGGCGTCATCGGAGGCGTGATTGTTGCAGATGTCATCGGCGGCGTGAAAGCGGCAGATGACGCCGGGCGAGGAGCAGCAAATGCTGGCCGAGGAATAGCGGATGCCGGCGGTGACGAAGCCCGGCGTGGTGCTGCTCTTGGCGGCGTTGGGGCTCGGCGTGGAGCCGGCGTTGGGGCTCGGCGTGGAGCCGGCGTTGGGGCTCGGCGTGGAGCCGGCGTTGGGGCTCGGCGTGGAGCCGGCGTTGGGGCTAGCTCGGCGTGGAGCCGGCGTTGGAGCTGTGCGAAAGCCCGCTAGGGACGTAGATGTCTCCGTGGAAGGAGACGCTGGCGGGGATGACAGCGGTGTGTGCCTGGCTGCACCGCAGTGTATAGTGGGCCCCCCTCCACTAGGTGGCTGCCAGACACCGTTCACACATGCGGGAAAACGTGCCTGCTCGTCGGAGTCCCCCGGTGCGAAAACCAGGGACGGGCGGGAGGGGACCAGGAGGAGGGACGAAGACACGTCCCGTGCCAAGTCCCAGCAGGAGGACAAAAGCGACCTCACTGTGGGCTCCACTGGAGCTCTCGGCGGACCAAAAAAGAGAGCGGGAGCTGGCAAAAAGAGCAGCCGGGGAGCAGCCGCTGGAAGCTGCGTAGGAGCAGGGAGAAGCAGCTCAGCAGACGACGGGAAGGATGGCGGCGGCGGACGTGCCGGTCGGAGAGCCGCAGTCGGCGACGGAGCCGCAGGAGCCGCGAGACGTGAAGGAGGAGGCGGGCGCGCCGGTCGGTGAGCCGTAGCCGGCAGCGTTGCCGAGAGGAAGGATGGCGGCGGAGGACGCGCCGGTCGGAGAGCCGTAGCCGGTAGCGTTGCCGCGGGAGCCGCGAGGCATGCAGGAAGTGGCGGACGTGCTGGTCGGAGAGCCGTAGCCAGCCGTTGAGCCGAGAGGAAAGATGGCGGCGGGGGACGCGCCGGTCGGAGAGCCGAAGCCGGTGGCGTTGCCGCGGGGAGAGGGTCCGCGTCTGTAGGCTGGGACCGCACAAACCTGGCCTTCAAGTCCTCCAGGAATTGTGCGGTCCAGAACGTCGGCTGAGGATTGCCGACAGGGATTCTCGCGAGGTCACAATTTTCTGGCTCGAAGTTACTGTTGGGATGTCGCATGGCTGCAGTTGTGTGACCTCAAGTATGCAAAAATCCAGGAGAGCAGAAAGCAGGTAAGATGATTTTAATTTCATCAAAGTAAAAGATATAAACAGAAAGCAGTCTTGCATGGAGATGTTCCCAACATAGGTTTAACTTCGAGCACTGAGGAGTGCTCGAGTGAAACATAAATAGACCCATGTTGATTGACCGCAGCTGAGGACCGCTGCCAATCAACGGCGAGTGTGACAAAAACAGTGCTCAGCGGAGTAAACAGGAAGTATGACAAAATAAGAGCACTGAACAGGAAACAAAGTACAAAACACGAAAAACTATCAGAAAGTAAGTGACAGATCGTTACAATTATTTGGTCATGGCCAGCAATAAAGTGTTATTATTTGGTCATGGCCAGCAATAAAGTGTTATTATTTGGTCATGGCCAGCAATAAAGTGTTATTATTTGGTCATGGCCAGCAATAAAGTGTTATTATTTGGTCATGGCCAGCAATAAAGTGTTATTTGGTCATGGCCAGCAATAAAGTGTTATTATTTGGTCATGGCCAGCAATAAAGTGTTATTATTTGGTCATGGCCAGCAATAAAGTGTTATTATTTGGTCATGGCCAGCAATAAAGTGTTATTATTTGGTCATGGCCAGCAATAAAGTGTTATTATTTGGTCCTGGCCAGCAATAAAGTGTTATTATTTGGTCATGGCCAGCAATAAAGTGTTATTATTTGGTCATGGCCAGCAATAAAGTGTTATTATTTGGTCATGGCCAGCAATAAAGTGTTATTATTTGGTCATGGCCAGCAATAAAGTGTTATTTGGTCATGGCCAGCAATAAAGTGTTATTATTTGGTCATGGCCAGCAATAAAGTGTTATTATTTGGTCATGGCCAGCAATAAAGTGTTATTATTTGGTCATGGCCAGCAATAAAGTGTTATTATTTGGTCATGGCCAGCAATAAAGTGTTATTATTTGGTCCTGGCCAGCAATAAAGTGTTATTATTTGGTCCTGGCCAGCAATAAAGTGTTATTATTTGGTCATGGCCAGCAATAAAGTGTTATTATTTGGTCATGGCCAGCAATATAGTGTTATTATTTGGTCATGGCCAGCAATAAAGTGTTATTATTTGGTCATGGCCAGCAATAAAGTGTTATTATTTGGTCATGGCCAGCAATAAAGTGTTATTATTTGGTCATGGCCAGCAATAAAGTGTTATTATTTGGTCCTGGCCAGCAATAAAGTGTTATTATTTGGTCCTGGCCAGCAATAAAGTGTTATTATTTGGTCACGGCCAGCAATAAAGTGTTATTATTTGGTCCTGGCCTGCAATAAAGTGTTATTATTTGGTCACGGCCAGCAATAAAGTGTTATTATTTGGTCACGGCCAGCAATAAAGTGTTATTATTTGGTCATGGCCTGCAATAAAGTGTTATTATTTGGTCACGGCCAGCAATAAAGTGTTATTATTTGGTCATGGCCTGCAATAAAGTGTTATTATTTGGTCACGGCCAGCAATAAAGTGTTATTATTTGGTCACGGCCAGCAATAAAGTGTTATTATTTGGTCATGGCCAGCAATAAAGTGTTATTATTTGGTCACGGCCAGCAATAAAGTGTTATTATTTGGTCATGGCCAGCAATAAAGTGTTATTATTTGGTCACGGCCAGCAATAAAGTGTTATTATTTGGTCATGGCCAGCCTGGGCGCTGTTCCCCTCAGCTGCAACTGATTGGCACCTGGCCACACCTGCTGTCCATCAGTCGGCTGCTATTTATACCTGCCTTGCCCTCCAGTCAGGGCTGGAGTATAGTTTGCTGTATGCTGTGGACTGCCTGCTTCTTGAATGCTGTGAGTTATTCCCTGGATCCTGACTCCTGTCCCTGCCTGCTGGTTCCTTTTTTCCTTGCTTTTTTTGAACGTCAAAAGCATGTTTTCTTGTACCGAGCCTGCCGTCTCTGCATCCTGGGGTTGGTCACCACCACTTCCTGACAATTTCATGACCCAAGCAAAACACTTTTTTACACTTCTTTACTGAAATAAATACACCTACAACTTATTAAATGAAAATATGGAAAAAATTGCCGGCAGCGGTAAAGTTTAGATCCATGAAGGAAGAAAGGAAGTGAATGAATGTTTATAACTGAATACATTTATATGTGCATAAAAATGTGCTATATTTTGTATCATTTTTATTTAATGAATGAAGTAACATTTATGAGAAAAGACAACATAGAATGTGAGATACAACTTGATCATGCATACATTTGTCATTGGTTTTGGGACCCCAAAAATGTACTGTGGGACCTCATTTTTATGACTTGATGGGGTCCCTGGGACCCCATTTGGAAAGTCTCTAGCCCCAACACTGTATAAGAGAACACTCACATGCACTGCAGAAAGTGAAATCCAAGTAAGATGAAATCTCAAATAAGGCTGATATTTGCTAATTTTCTGTCTGATAACATCATTTTTCTCACTAAGCAGATCTTATGTTAGTGTTTTACTTGTTTTAAGGGTTTTGTTCCTAAATGATGTCAGTAAGATATTCCAGCTTGTTGCTGAGATGTGATGAGCTCTATTAAGTCAAACATGCTTGAAAGTAGAACATCAAGTGTTGCAAAGCTGTGTCATCAACACTCAAGTAGAAAACTACTTTTTTCAAGAAATAAATTCTTATTTCAAGCATGAGAAAACTATCATGATGGCGAGCGCATATGATGTCAAGATAATGGCACCAGCACTCACTTCATTTAACAATATTTTTGTAACATATTGAGCAAAAAGATCTTGTTTTTTTTCATTAAGAAAAGTGCACTTGTTATTAGTGAGAATATACTTATTTTAAGCTATTTTTGGGTTCGCTGAAGTTAGCTCATTTGACTTGTTTTGGAAAGTCTTGACAAGCAGAATTTTCTTGTTCTATTTGCAGATCATTGTTCTTACTTCAAATAAAATACCCCTCATTTTTGCATTTTGTTTTGGAACACTGACTTTTTGCAGTGTGCAATACGTTACCTGTTGGTAAATTTTGTTGACCTTTGTCATTATCAAGGCGAAGTAGTGTGTGGCCGTCACATGACCTCATGTCTGCCAAACAAGATGTCCTTGAAAGGCTCGGCCATGCACCAGGACCACATTACATAAGCTTTAGGTTTTTAATACCGCACACAATTAGGTCAGCCAGTGTGTTATTGATACCTTTTTAACAGCGTTATCTTTATTGCTCACCTTGTTCTTCCCTGTTCCAGTAGGAGTTGCCGTCCGCGGCTGTGAGGCTTGGGCGCCCGTGGGCTGGGTGGCTTCACCGGGCAAAGAGCGCTCAGGCCGGCTGGTGGACTTTTATTGTGGCCATCCAATCCTTTCAAGACAGGCTGGGCCTCCAGATCGACTCCGCTGACAACAGCCTTCCTGTAGGACGTACTCCTCAACGCCCCGGGGCTTTACTTTTCTCCGTCCGTGGCCTCGCCGTGGCCCCTTCCCGTGGAAAAGTAGGCCCCTGTCTCCACCCTGCTGAGGGTTTTTAATGTCCTCTTGGAAGTGTCCGAGCCCAGCAGCCCAGTCAACCCTGGCTGCCCGGATGGAGTGGCCTTGCTCTGCCGGGTGTCTGAGGCCAAGCCCTTGGGAATGAGCTGCTGGGTCCCCATCTTCAGGGCGGCGGGGCTGTGGGTGCTGAGGACAACGGAGGGACAGGGGGAAGAAGAAGAAGAAGAAGTAGGCCTGGCGTCTAGTGAGGGTGAGGACTGTGTGGGAAGGCTGTCAGCCGGCGAGGAAGCAGGAGGTGTCGGTGGGGTCGTCGGAGGTTAGAGAGGGGATGCTGGAAGTGGAGCTGGAGGACACGGGCTTGATGGCGGCGAGAAGGACAGCTGGAGGTGGTTGTTGTTGTTGTTCGGAAGCCCTTCAGGTGAGGACAGGTGGAATGCTATCTTGTCTTTAGGCAGGTTGAGACTAAACACCCGAGAAATGAGTGCTTGAGGATCCCCGACACCCTTTTCTGGCCAACCATTGCTGTTGTTTTCTGTGTTACACACTCGTTTGTCCAGCGAGGCCGATCTGCCGCTCTCAAACTTCAATTTAGACAAGGAGAAGCATCCGTTGGAGATGTGCCCGATGCTAATGCTCCGAACCACCCAAGGACTTTTTAGAAGGTTTGTGCAAAACATGCTTCAACACGGCAGTGTTTCTGCCCGGACACGGCGCCGTGACCACCAGCTTCTCCGCCGGTTGGCTCAACGTGAACGTGCACTCTTCCACAGGGAAGTCCGTGGTGGTGACAGCGTTGGTGTGGTAGCTACTGGGACGTGGCTTACGAAAATCCTGTGGGATTTTGCAGTTGTCCGTGCGGCGTTTCCACAGGGGCATGATGTTATTGTTGGACAGGTCCGCCTCGTTGCCGAGATCCATGCTGCCTCGAGGTGTCCTCTTTCCCGATCTGCCTCAAACACTGCTTGTCCTGTGGAGAGCCCAGCTCAGCCCTAAGGGCAAACAAAGAGAAGAATAACCATCACATGAGAGCTCAGCGGCGTCCAAATTCCCATAGATTACTCATTAACAGCCTGGCAACAGCGAGATGATGACAATATGTGCCAAAGGAGCAACAACTGGCAGGAAAATTCTTCCTTTGTGCTTGTTCGGTGAAGTGAAATGTCCTCATTAGCAACCGACTGTTAAAAGTTATAACTGTAGGCCTCTGACACCTTCAAGCACATCATTAGAAAACACTCAATCATCCAATGGGCTGGTACATGCACAAGGCAATCATTAACAACTACATTTGGTTTTTGATAAGAATTTATGCAAAAGTTTGATAGTGTGTGTGTGTATATATATATATATATATATATATATATATATATATATATATATCACTTATTAGTGATTCCTAGAGCCCAAAAAAAGTCTGCGGGCTATAGAGCGTTTTCCGTTCGGGCTCCAGTACTCTGGAATGCCCTCCCGGTAACAGTTCGAGATGCTACCTCAGTAGAAGCATTTAAGTCTCATCTTAAAACTCATCTGTATACTGTAGCCTTTAAATAGACCTCCTTTTTAGACCAGTTGATCTGCCGCTTCTTTTCTTTCTCCTATGTCCCCCCCTCCCTTGTGGAGGGGGTCCGGTCCGATCACCATGGATGAAGTACTGACTGTCCAGAGTCGAGACCCAGGATGGACCGCTCGTCGGGACCCAGGATGGACCGCTCGCCTGTATCGGTTGGGGACATCTCTACGCTGCTGATCCGCTTGAGATGGTTTCCTGTGGACGGGACTCTCGCTGCTGTCTTGGATCCGCTTTGAACTGAACTCTCGCGGCTGTGTTGGAGCCACTATGGATTGAACTTTCACAGTATCATGTTAGACCCGCTCGACATCCATTGCTTTCGGTCCCCTAGAGGGGGGGGGGGGGTTGCCCACATCTGAGGTCCTCTCCAAGGTTTCTCATAGTCAGCATTGTCACTGGCGTCCCACTGGATGTGAATTCTCCCTGCCCACTGGGTGTGAGTTTTCCTTGCCCTTTTGTGGGTTCTTCCGAGGATGTTGTAGTCGTAATGATTTGTGCAGTCCTTTGAGACATTTGTGATTTGGGGCTATATAAATAAACATTGATTGATTGATATATGTATATCATGCATACATCATGTTGCATCGCAATTTCCAGTTCTTCTATACAACATAAATACCATGAATTGATGAAGGTGGACCCCGACTTAAACAAGTCTAAACACTTATTGGGGTGTTACCATTTAGTGGTCAATTGTACGGAATATGTACTGTACTGTGCAATCTACTAATAAAAGTATCAATCAATCAATCAATGTTGGAAAAGGAGCAGGAAGAAGCAGAGTTTATTTAATCCTACCTCTTTTCCTTTACATAGCAGTTACTAACACTTTTATTCACTTCCTGTTCTCAATGTATTCACAATATACTCCATGTGTAATAATGCAAATAGATAAATGAGTGAAGTTATATGGCATATGGTGAGATGAGTAAGATGATGTAGAAAATGAATGGATGGCTGGAATAAATTGAGAATGTTTATCATGGTTTTTCTTCTTTCTACTTTGTAAACACTTTAAGTCTGAAGAGTTTCTTGAAGTGGATCATATTAATACATTGTTGGATTTCTTTGCTTCAATCCATTCCATCATTTAATTCCACATACTGATATAGTGAAGGTCTTAAGTGTTGTACGTGCCTACAAATGTTCTCAATTAGATATTTCTCCTCTTGCATCATAAGTCACCTCTTGTGTTTACACTGTAGCTAACAAGATGAATTAACTCCACCTGTAAACCCTTTTCAACAACTATGTCGAATAAACACTTCTTTTCAACAATTATGTCGAATAAACACTTCTTTTCAACAATTATGTCGAATAAACACTTCTTTTCAACAATTATGTCGAATAAACACTTCTTTTCAACAATTATGTCGAATAAACACTTCTTTTCAACAACTATGTCGAATAAACACTTCTTTTCAACAATTATGTCGAATAAACACTTCTTTTCAACAATTATGTCGAATAAACACTTCTTTTCAACAATTATGTCGAATAAACACTTCTTTTCAACAATTATGTCGAATAAACACTTCTTTTCAACAACTATGTCGAATAAACACTTCTTTTCAACAATTATGTCGAATAAACACTTCTTTTGAACAATTATGTCGAATAAACACTTCTTTTGAACAATTATGTCAAATAAAGACTTCTTTTGAACAATTATGTCAAATAAAGACTTCTTTTGAACAATTATGTCAAATAAAGACTTCTTTTGAACAATTATGTCAAATAAAGACTTCTTTTGAACAATTATGTCGAATAAACACTTCTTTTGAACAATTATGTCAAATAAACACTTCTTTTGAACAATTATGTCAAATAAACACTTCTTTTGAACAATTATGTCGAATAAAGACTTCTTTCTCAGTGAGTGTCCATGAAAAGAAGGATTGGACTGACTTGATGAAGGTGGACCCCGACTTAAACAAGTTGAACAACTTATTGGGGTGTTACCATTTACTGTGACATCTACTAATAATATGTACTGTACTGTGGAATCTACTAATAATATGTACTGTACTGTACAATCTACTAATAATATGTACTGTACAATCTACTAATAATATGTACTGTGCAATCTACTAATAATATGTACTGTACTGTGCAATCTACTAATAATATGTACTGTGCAATCTACTAATAATATGTACTGTACTGTGCAATCTACTAATAATATGTACTGTACTGTGGAATCTACTAATAATATGTACTGTACTGTACAATCTACTAATAATATGTACTGTACTGTACAATCTACTAATAATATGTACTGTGCAATCTACTAATAATATGTACTGTACTGTGCAATCTACTAATAATATGTACTGTGCAATCTACTAATAATATGTACTGTACTGTGCAATCTACTAATAATATGTACTGTGCAATCTACTAATAATATGTACTGTACTGTGCAATCTACTAATAATATGTACTGTGCAATCTACTAATATGTACTGTACTGTGCAATCTACTAATAATATGTACTGTACTGTGCAATCTACTAATAATATGTACTATCTACTAATGAAAGTATCAATCAATCCATCAAACAGCATTTAGTGGTCAGCTGTATGGAATATGTACTGTACTGTACTATCTACTAATACAAGTTTCAATCAATGAAAGGTGTGCAAAGTCGCATATTCACCTGCCGTACAAGTTGTCAGTCAGTCATCGTCTTCCTTCTTCAAATGCAACATTTCAATCAATCAATGTTTACTTATATAGCCCTAAATCACTAGTGTCTCAAAGGGCTGCACAAACCACCACGACATCCTCGGTAGGCCCACATAAGGGCAAGGAAAACTCACACCCAGTGGGACGTCTGTGACAATAATGACTATGAGAACCTTAGAGAGGAGGAAAGCAATGGATGTCGAGCGGGTCTAACATGATACTGTGAAAGTTCAATCTATAATGGATCCAACACAGCAGCGAGAGTCCCGTTCACAGCGGAGCCAGCAGGAAACCATCCCAAGCGGAGGCGGATCAGCAGCGCAGAGATGTCCCCAGCCGATACACAGGCAAGCAGTACATGGCCACCGGATCGGACCGGACCCCTTCCACAGGGGAGAGTGGGACATAGAAGAAAAAGAAAAGAAACGGCAGATCAACTGGTCTAAAAAGGGAGTCTATTTAAAGGCTAGAGTATACAAATGAGTTTTAAGGTGAGACTTAAATGCTTCTACTGAGGTGGCATCTCGAACTGTTACCGGGAGGGCATTCCAGAGTACTGGAGCCCGAACAGAAAACGCTCTATAGCCCGCAGACTTTTTTTGGGCTTTGGGAATCACTAACAAGCCGGAGTCCTTTGAACGCAGATTTCTTGCCGGGACATATGGTACAATACAATCGGCAAGATAGGATGGAGCTAGACCGTGTAGTATTTTATACGTAAGTAGTAAAACCTTAAAGTCACATCTTAAGTGCACAGGAAGCCAGTGCAGGTGAGCCAGTATAGGTGTATATGTATGTATATATGTATATAAAGGTATATACAGTATAGGTATATATGTATGTATATATGTATATAAAGGTATATACAGTACAGGCGTAATGTGATCAAACTTTCTTGTTCTTGTCAAAAGTCTAGCAGCCGCATTTTGTACCAACTGTAATCTTTTAATGCTAGACATGGGGAGACCCGAAAATAATACGTTATTTGAATAAGATCCAGAGTTGGAGCAGCAGACTTGCAGTGAAAGCTGCTTGGACCAAGTGAAGTTTGGAAGAAGTCTCCGGACAAACAAAGTAGTTTTCTTCTTCTTGCAGAGTGTGGCCGCCAGCACGGGGGCGGGGCCACGACCACTAAGGACACGCCCACCTCTCGTCTCTTCCGGTTCTCATGCGTCGCGGACCCCCAAGTGGGCACTAAAACATCAATCACACCCTGAATCAGTACAAACATTCACATTTTCCTTTTTTTTTTTTTCATCACATGAGACCTTTTTTCTTCAAAACGAAACTGGAATGAAATTAAAAAAGTATGTCGAGCCGCCCAAATGGAAAAAGTTATGTGTTGCCGCCCCCGTGTGTCGCAGTGACGCAATTGCAAGTCATGGAACCCAATACACTTTTTACAATTGCTTACACATGAAATTAAAGTAAATCACTGCTCAGATTTGACTAATATTAATATTAATAATTCATACCGGCATAAACTCTGCTTCAGTTTTTCTGAAATATTACACACACCTTCCCATCTTGCACATACGTTTATGCATATATATATAATATATATATATATATATATACACACACATATATATATATGTATGTATATATATAATATATATATATATATATATACACACACACATATACATACATATACATATATATATATAAAATCATCGTGTCTGGGCTGGTCAAAGGTATTCTACCAGTGGTTCTCAAGCTTTTTTCAGTGATGTACCCCCTGTCAACATGTTTTTAATTCAAGTACCCCCTAATCAGAACAAAGCATTTTTGGTTGAAAAAAAGAGATAAAGAAGTAAAATACAGCACTATGTCATCAGTTTCTGATGTATTAATTATTGCTCATTTGTAGTGGTCTTTCTTCAACTATTTGGGAAAAAGATATAAATATAAGTCAAAACTTGTTGAAAAATAAACAAGAGATTCAATTATGAATAAAAATGCCTCCACATAGAAGTAATCATCAACTTAAAGTGCCCTCTTTGGGGATTGTAATAGAGATCCATCTGGATTCATCAACTTCCTTCTAAAAGAAATATTTAACATCAATATTTATGGAACATGTCCACAAAAATCTAGCTGTCAACACTGAATATTGCATTGTTGTATTTCTTTTCACGTTTTATGAACTTACATTCATATTTTGTTGAAGTATTATTCAATAAATATATTTATAAAGTATTTTTGAATTGTTGCTATTTTTAGAATATTTTAAATCTCACGTACCCCTTGGCATACCTTCAAGTACCCCCAGGGTAACCCCCATTTGAGAACCACTGTTCTAGAGCACATGTGTCAAAGTCAAGGCCCGGGGGCCAGATCTGGCCCGTGAGATCATTTTATTCGGCCCGCGACCAGCTGGAAATGATGTGTCAAAAAAGTACTTTATATTTTCTCACTAAATGTAATGGAATTTTTTTTCATTTTGACAGAAAAAAAGATATGTACTGATTTTGCCTTTTAAACTTTAATACTATCTAATATTGCGACAAATATTACAGTATACTATCATATTTTCCAAACATGTTTTTGTCTAAATGAAAATACTTAACAGCAAACTACACATAAAATTAATAAAAATGACAATACATTTTATGAGGTTATTTACAGCATAATACTGTAAATTGATAAAAACTAAAAAAAAATTGTGTTAAAATTCTGTTGACTGAGCTGGCAATTTTTGACAGTAAAATCTCAGGTTGTTGTTTCTAACTGTGTATTACTGTAGATGGAAAGATGCTATATTTGTTTTTACGGTAGAAAAAACTGGCAGCTAAATTGCCAGAATAAAAAAAAAACAGTTCTACAGTTTTTCCGTTAACAATATCATGTTGTAAAAACCAATGTCAATTTAACAGAAAAAAAAATCCATAACTCCTCCACACCCCCAAAAAAGTGGTACTGTTTTTCCACTTACCGTAAAATGTAAAAAATACAACAAAAAAAACAATACTTTACAGTAAAATTTTCACTGTAAAATGGACATTCTACTTAAAACAATTGATATAATTTCTAATGTAATCCAGAGGCAAATTGATACTTTATTCTCTGTTCCAAGAGGCGGCCATAAATAACTGCCATGTGGCCCTCAGTGCAAACCACGCTCTAGTCTCGATTATACATCATGCCTCTCCTCAGCATCATAGGAGGATTTAGCCATCAATCTAGAAAATGTTCACCCGTGACATTCAAAGTATAGCCGGAGATGGTGACAACCAGAGACAGTGTCTGCAGGGATACTTCATTGTTAACCCTTTGTTAACCATTATCTTTTGAATTGTTTTTAAATGTGCTCATGTGGAGTTCAGGGGTCTTAAATGTCTTAAAATCCTCATTTCTTTGGAGAAAAACAAGCATCAAAAGGCATTGCATATTATGAATGTGTTTACATACAACATGTGATAAGTGTAATGTGTAGTGCAGGTGTTGACATATTACATGTGTTTACATACAACATGTGATAAGTGTAATGTGTAGTGCAGGTGTTGACATATTACATGTGTTTACATACAACATGTGTAATGTGTAGTGCAGGTGTTGACATATTACATGTGTTTACATACAACATGTGATAAGTGTAGTGCAGGTGCAGACATATTGCATGTGTTTACATACAACATGTGATAAGTGTAATGTGTAGTGCAGGTGTTGACATATTGCAACCTTGTTGTCTTTCAGAAGTGAAGTCCAGTCCACTTTGAGTTCATCATGAAAAGTCAACTAAAGGCAGGCTTCACTTCACGCTTTAAGACACGATAAGAGTGTTCTCCTGTTCGCATTCCACACACGGGAAATATGCTTTATGCATACAGGAAGTAGTCTTTGGCGCAGATTACTGAATTGGCCTCTGTGCTTTTGTCTGCAGGCTGCTTAGCCTGTTTGGCTTTAACCTGCAGTGTTGCGTGCACACCTGGCTCTTACTGCACGTTTAGAAAAGTCCAGGTGAGACACAAACATGGAATCCACCAAGACATCATGAATAGTCATGTGCAGGTGCAGACTTTAAGTCCAGGTGAGACACAAACATGGAATCCACCAAGACATCATGAATAGTCATGTGCAGGTGCACACTTTAAGTCCAGGTGAGACACAAACATGGAATCCACCAAGACATCATGAATAGTCATGTGCAGGTGCACACTTTAAGTCCAGGTGAGACACCAACATGGAATCCACCAAGACATCATGAATAGTCATGTGCAGGTGCACACTTTAAGTCCAGGTGAGACACAAACACATGGAATCCACCAAGACATCATGAATAGTCATGTGCAGGTGCACACTTTAAGTCCAGGTGAGACACAAACATGGAATCCACCAAGACATCATGAATAGTCATGTGCAGGTGCAGACTTTAAGTCCAGGTGAGACACAAACATGGAATCCACCAAGACATCATGAATAGTCATGTGCAGGTGCAGACTTTAAGTCCAGGTGAGACACAAACATGGAATCCACCAAGACATCATGAATAGTCATGTGCAGGTGCAGACTTTAAGTCCAGGTGAGACACAAACATGGAATCCACCAAGACATCATGAATAGTCATGTGCAGGTGCACACTTTAAGTCCAGGTGAGACACAAACATGGAATCCACCAAGACATCATGAATAGTCATGTGCAGGTGCACACTTTAAGTCCAGGTGAGACACAAACACATGGAATCCACCAAGACATCATGAATAGTCATGTGCAGGTGCAGACTTTAAGTCCAGGTGAGACACAAACACATGGAATCCACCAAGACATCATGAATAGTCATGTGCAGGTGCACACTTTAAGTCCAGGTGAGACACAAACATGGAATCCACCAAGACATCATGAATAGTCATGTGCAGGTGCAGACTTTAAGTCCAGGTGAGACACAAACATGGAATCCACCAAGACATCATGAATAGTCATGTGCAGGTGCAGACTTTAAGTCCAGGTGAGACACAAACATGGAATCCACCAAGACATCATGAATAGTCATGTGCAGGTGCACACTTTAAGTCCAGGTGAGACACAAACATGGAATCCACCAAGACATCATGAATAGTCATGTGCAGGTGCACACTTTAAGTCCAGGTGAGACACAAACACATGGAATCCACCAAGACATCATGAATAGTCATGTGCAGGTGCACACTTTAAGTCCAGGTGAGACACAAACACATGGAATCCACCAAGACATCATGAATAGTCATGTGCAGGTGCACACTTTAAGTCCAGGTGAGACACAAACACATGGAATCCACCAAGACATCATGAATAGTCATGTGCAGGTGCACACTTTAAGTCCAGGTGAGACACAAAAACATGGAATCCACCAAGACATCATGAATAGTCATGTGCAGGTGCACACTTTAATTCCAGGTGAGACACAAACATGGAATCCACCAAGACATCATGAATGGTCATGTGCAGGTGCACACTTTAAGTCCAGGTGAGACACAAACACATGGAATCCACCAAGACATCATGAATAGTCATGTGCAGGTGCAGACTTTAAGTCCAGGTGAGACACAAACATGGAATCCACCAAGACATCATGAATAGTCATGTGCAGGTGCACACTTTAAGTCCAGGTGAGACACAAACACATGGAATCCACCAAGACATCATGAATAGTCATGTGCAGGTGCACACTTTAAGTCCAGGTGAGACACAAACACATGGAATCCACCAAGACATCATGAATAGTCATGTGCAGGTGCAGACTTTAAGTCCAGGTGAGACACAAACATGGAATCCACCAAGACATCATGAATAGTCATGTGCAGGTGCACACTTTAAGTCCAGGTGAGACACAAACATGGAATCCACCAAGACATCATGAATAGTCATGTGCAGGTGCACACTTTAAGTCCAGGTGAGACACAAACACATGGAATCCACCAAGACATCATGAATAGTCATGTGCAGGTGCAGACTTTAAGTCCAGGTGAGACACAAACACATGGAATCCACCAAGACATCATGAATAGTCATGTGCAGGTGCACACTTTAAGTCCAGGTGAGACACAAACATGGAATCCACCAAGACATCATGAATAGTCATGTGCAGGTGCACACTTTAAGTCCAGGTGAGACACAAACATGGAATCCACCAAGACATCATGAATAGTCATGTGCAGGTGCACACTTTAAGTCCAGGTGAGACACAAACACATGGAATCCACCAAGACATCATGAATAGTCATGTGCAGGTGCAGACTTTAAGTCCAGGTGAGACACAAACATGGAATCCACCAAGACATCATGAATAGTCATGTGCAGGTGCACACTTTAAGTCCAGGTGAGACACAAACACATGGAATCCACCAAGACATCATGAATAGTCATGTGCAGGTGCACACTTTAAGTCCAGGTGAGACACAAACATGGAATCCACCAAGACATCATGAATAGTCATGTGCAGGTGCACACTTTAAGTCCAGGTGAGACACAAACACATGGAATCCACCAAGACATCATGAATAGTCATGTGCAGGTGCACACTTTAAGTCCAGGTGAGACACAAACATGGAATCCACCAAGACATCATGAATAGTCATGTGCAGGTGCAGACTTTAAGTCCAGGTGAGACACAAACATGGAATCCACCAAGACATCATGAATAGTCATGTGCAGGTGCACACTTTAAGTCCAGGTGAGACCCAAACACATGGAATCCACCAAGACATCATGAATAGTCATGTGCAGGTGCAGACTTTAAGTCCAGGTGAGACACAAACATGGAATCCACCAAGACATCATGAATAGTCATGTGCAGGTGCACACTTTAAGTCCAGGTGAGACATAAACACATGGAATCCACCAAGACATCATGAATAGTCATGTGCAGGTGCACACTTTAAGTCCAGGTGAGACACAAACACATGGAATCCACCAAGACATCATGAATAGTCATGTGCAGGTGTAGACTTTAAGTCCAGGTGAGACACAAACATGGAATCCACCAAGACATCATGAATAGTCATGTGCAGGTGCACACTTTAAGTCCAGGTGAGACACAAACACATGGAATCCACCAAGACATCATGAATAGTCATGTGCAGGTGCACACTTTAAGTCCAGGTGAGACCCAAACACATGGAATCCACCAAGACATCATGAATAGTCATGTGCAGGTGCACACTTTAAGTCCAGGTGAGACACAAACACATGGAATCCACCAAGACATCATGAATAGTCATGTGCAGGTGTAGACTTTAAGTCCAGGTGAGACACAAACATGGAATCCACCAAGACATCATGAATAGTCATGTGCAGGTGCACACTTTAAGTCCAGGTGAGACACAAACATGGAATCCACCAAGACATCATGAATAGTCATGTGCAGGTGCACACTTTAAGTCCAGGTGAGACACAAACACATGGAATCCACCAAGACATCATGAATAGTCATGTGCAGGTGCAGACTTTAAGTCCAGGTGAGACACAAACATGGAATCCACCAAGACATCATGAATAGTCATGTGCAGGTGCACACTTTAAGTCCAGGTGAGACACAAACACATGGAATCCACCAAGACATCATGAATAGTCATGTGCAGGTGCACACTTTAAGTCCAGGTGAGACACAAACATGGAATCCACCAAGACATCATGAATAGTCATGTGCAGGTGCACACTTTAAGTCCAGGTGAGACACAAACACATGGAATCCACCAAGACATCATGAATAGTCATGTGCAGGTGCACACTTTAAGTCCAGGTGAGACACAAACACATGGAATCCACCAAGACATCATGAATAGTCATGTGCAGGTGCACACTTTAAGTCCAGGTGAGACACAAACATGGAATCCACCAAGACATCATGAATAGTCATGTGCAGGTGCAGACTTTAAGTCCAGGTGAGACACAAACATGGAATCCACCAAGACATCATGAATAGTCATGTGCAGGTGCACACTTTAAGTCCAGGTGAGACCCAAACACATGGAATCCACCAAGACATCATGAATAGTCATGTGCAGGTGCACACTTTAAGTCCAGGTGAGACACAAACACATGGAATCCACCAAGACATCATGAATAGTCATGTGCAGGTGTAGACTTTAAGTCCAGGTGAGACACAAACATGGAATCCACCAAGACATCATGAATAGTCATGTGCAGGTGCACACTTTAAGTCCAGGTGAGACACAAACACATGGAATCCACCAAGACATCATGAATAGTCATGTGCAGGTGCACACTTTAAGTCCAGGTGAGACACAAACACATGGAATCCACCAAGACATCATGAATAGTCATGTGCAGGTGTAGACTTTAAGTCCAGGTGAGACACAAACATGGAATCCACCAAGACATCATGAATAGTCATGTGCAGGTGCACACTTTAAGTCCAGGTGAGACACAAACATGGAATCCACCAAGACATCATGAATAGTCATGTGCAGGTGCACACTTTAAGTCCAGGTGAGACACAAACATGGAATCCACCAAGACATCATGAATAGTCATGTGCAGGTGCACACTTTAAGTCCAGGTGAGACACAAACACATGGAATCCACCAAGACATCATGAATAGTCATGTGCAGGTGCAGACTTTAAGTCCAGGTGAGACACAAACATGGAATCCACCAAGACATCATGAATAGTCATGTGCAGGTGCACACTTTAAGTCCAGGTGAGACACAAACACATGGAATCCACCAAGACATCATGAATAGTCATGTGCAGGTGCACACTTTAAGTCCAGGTGAGACACAAACACATGGAATCCACCAAGACATCATGAATAGTCATGTGCAGGTGCACACTTTAAGTCCAGGTGAGACCCAAACACATGGAATCCACCAAGACATCATGAATAGTCATGTGCAGGTGCACACTTTAAGTCCAGGTGAGACCCAAACACATGGAATCCACCAAGACATCATGAATAGTCATGTGCAGGTGCACACTTTAAGTCCAGGTGAGACCCAAACACATGGAATCCACCAAGACATCATGAATAGTCATGTGCAGGTGCACACTTTAAGTCCAGGTGAGACACAAACATGGAATCCACCAAGACATCATGAATAGTCATGTGCAGGTGCACACTTTAAGTCCAGGTGAGACACAAACATGGAATCCACCAAGACATCATGAATAGTCATGTGCAGGTGCACACTTTAAGTCCAGGTGAGACCCAAACACATGGAATCCACCAAGACATCATGAATAGTCATGTGCAGGTGCACACTTTAAGTCCAGGTGAGACACAAACATGGAATCCACCAAGACATCATGAATAGTCATGTGCAGGTGTAGACTTTAAGTCCAGGTGAGACACAAACATGGAATCCACCAAGACATCATGAATAGTCATGTGCAGGTGCACACTTTAAGTCCAGGTGAGACACAAACATGGAATCCACCAAGACATCATGAATAGTCATGTGCAGGTGCACACTTTAAGTCCAGGTGAGACACAAACATGGAATCCACCAAGACATCATGAATAGTCATGTGCAGGTGCACACTTTAAGTCCAGGTGAGACACAAACACATGGAATCCACCAAGACATCATGAATAGTCATGTGCAGGTGCACACTTTAAGTCCAGGTGAGACACAAACATGGAATCCACCAAGACATCATGAATAGTCATGTGCAGGTGCAGACTTTAAGTCCAGGTGAGACACAAACATGGAATCCACCAAGACATCATGAATAGTCATGTGCAGGTGCACACTTTAAGTCCAGGTGAGACACAAACATGGAATCCACCAAGACATCATGAATAGTCATGTGCAGGTGCACACTTTAAGTCCAGGTGAGACACAAACACATGGAATCCACCAAGACATCATGAATAGTCATGTGCAGGTGCACACTTTAAGTCCAGGTGAGACACAAACATGGAATCCACCAAGACATCATGAATAGTCATGTGCAGGTGCAGACTTTAAGTCCAGGTGAGACACAAACATGGAATCCACCAAGACATCATGAATAGTCATGTGCAGGTGCACACTTTAAGTCCAGGTGAGACACAAACACATGGAATCCACCAAGACATCATGAATAGTCATGTGCAGGTGCACACTTTAAGTCCAGGTGAGACACAAACATGGAATCCACCAAGACATCATGAATAGTCATGTGCAGGTGCACACTTTAAGTCCAGGTGAGACACAAACACATGGAATCCACCAAGACATCATGAATAGTCATGTGCAGGTGCACACTTTAAGTCCAGGTGAGACACAAACATGGAATCCACCAAGACATCATGAATAGTCATGTGCAGGTGCACACTTTAAGTCCAGGTGAGACACAAACACATGGAATCCACCAAGACATCATGAATAGTCATGTGCAGGTGCACACTTTAAGTCCAGGTGAGACACAAACATGGAATCCACCAAGACATCATGAATGGTCATGTGCAGGTGCACACTTTAAGTCCAGGTGAGACACAAACACATGGAATCCACCAAGACATCATGAATAGTCATGTGCAGGTGCACACTTTAAGTCCAGGTGAGACACAAACATGGAATCCACCAAGACATCATGAATAGTCATGTGCAGGTGCACACTTTAAGTCCAGGTGAGACACAAACATGGAATCCACCAAGACATCATGAATAGTCATGTGCAGGTGCAGACTTTAAGTCCAGGTGAGACACAAACACATGGAATCCACCAAGACATCATGAATAGTCATGTGCAGGTGCACACTTTAAGTCCAGGTGAGACACAAACACATGGAATCCACCAAGACATCATGAATAGTCATGTGCAGGTGCACACTTTAAGTCCAGGTGAGACATAAACACATGGAATCCACCAAGACATCATGAATAGTCATGTGCAGGTGCACACTTTAAGTCCAGGTGAGACACAAACATGGAATCCACCAAGACATCATGAATAGTCATGTGCAGGTGCAGACTTTAAGTCCAGGTGAGACATAAACACATGGAATCCACCAAGACATCATGAATAGTCATGTGCAGGTGCACACTTTAAGTCCAGGTGAGACACAAACACATGGAATCCACCAAGACATCATGAATAGTCATGTGCAGGTGCACACTTTAAGTCCAGGTGAGACACAAACATGGAATCCACCAAGACATCATGAATAGTCATGTGCAGGTGCACACTTTAAGTCCAGGTGAGACACAAACACATGGAATCCACCAAGACATCATGAATAGTCATGTGCAGGTGCACACTTTAAGTCCAGGTGAGACCCAAACACATGGAATCCACCAAGACATCATGAATAGTCATGTGCAGGTGCACACTTTAAGTCCAGGTGAGACCCAAACACATGGAATCCACCAAGACATCATGAATAGTCATGTGCAGGTGCACACTTTAAGTCCAGGTGAGACCCAAACACATGGAATCCACCAAGACATCATGAATAGTCATGTGCAGGTGCACACTTTAAGTCCAGGTGAGACACAAACATGGAATCCACCAAGACATCATGAATAGTCATGTGCAGGTGCACACTTTAAGTCCAGGTGAGACACAAACATGGAATCCACCAAGACATCATGAATAGTCATGTGCAGGTGCACACTTTAAGTCCAGGTGAGACCCAAACACATGGAATCCACCAAGACATCATGAATAGTCATGTGCAGGTGCACACTTTAAGTCCAGGTGAGACCCAAACACATGGAATCCACCAAGACATCATGAATAGTCATGTGCAGGTGCACACTTTAAGTCCAGGTGAGACACAAACATGGAATCCACCAAGACATCATGAATAGTCATGTGCAGGTGTAGACTTTAAGTCCAGGTGAGACACAAACATGGAATCCACCAAGACATCATGAATAGTCATGTGCAGGTGCACACTTTAAGTCCAGGTGAGACACAAACATGGAATCCACCAAGACATCATGAATAGTCATGTGCAGGTGCACACTTTAAGTCCAGGTGAGACACAAACATGGAATCCACCAAGACATCATGAATAGTCATGTGCAGGTGCACACTTTAAGTCCAGGTGAGACACAAACATGGAATCCACCAAGACATCATGAATAGTCATGTGCAGGTGCACACTTTAAGTCCAGGTGAGACACAAACACATGGAATCCACCAAGACATCATGAATAGTCATGTGCAGGTGCAGACTTTAAGTCCAGGTGAGACACAAACATGGAATCCACCAAGACATCATGAATAGTCATGTGCAGGTGCAGACTTTAAGTCCAGGTGAGACACAAACATGGAATCCACCAAGACATCATGAATAGTCATGTGCAGGTGCACACTTTAAGTCCAGGTGAGACACAAACACATGGAATCCACCAAGACATCATGAATAGTCATGTGCAGGTGCACACTTTAAGTCCAGGTGAGACACAAACATGGAATCCACCAAGACATCATGAATGGTCATGTGCAGGTGCACACTTTAAGTCCAGGTGAGACACAAACACATGGAATCCACCAAGACATCATGAATAGTCATGTGCAGGTGCACACTTTAAGTCCAGGTGAGACACAAACATGGAATCCACCAAGACATCATGAATAGTCATGTGCAGGTGCACACTTTAAGTCCAGGTGAGACATAAACACATGGAATCCACCAAGACATCATGAATAGTCATGTGCAGGTGCACACTTTAAGTCCAGGTGAGACACAAACATGGAATCCACCAAGACATCATGAATGGTCATGTGCAGGTGCACACTTTAAGTCCAGGTGAGACACAAACACATGGAATCCACCAAGACATCATGAATAGTCATGTGCAGGTGCACACTTTAAGTCCAGGTGAGACACAAACATGGAATCCACCAAGACATCATGAATAGTCATGTGCAGGTGCACACTTTAAGTCCAGGTGAGACACAAACACATGGAATCCACCAAGACATCATGAATAGTCATGTGCAGGTGCACACTTTAAGTCCAGGTGAGACATAAACACATGGAATCCACCAAGACATCATGAATAGTCATGTGCAGGTGCACACTTTAAGTCCAGGTGAGACACAAACATGGAATCCACCAAGACATCATGAATGGTCATGTGCAGGTGCACACTTTAAGTCCAGGTGAGACACAAACATGGAATCCACCAAGACATCATGAATAGTCATGTGCAGGTGCACACTTTAAGTCCAGGTGAGACATAAACACATGGAATCCACCAAGACATCATGAATAGTCATGTGCAGGTGCACACTTTAAGTCCAGGTGAGACACAAACATGGAATCCACCAAGACATCATGAATGGTCATGTGCAGGTGCACACTTTAAGTCCAGGTGAGACACAAACACATGGAATCCACCAAGACATCATGAATAGTCATGTGCAGGTGCACACTTTAAGTCCAGGTGAGACACAAACATGGAATCCACCAAGACATCATGAATAGTCATGTGCAGGTGCACACTTTAAGTCCAGGTGAGACACAAACACATGGAATCCACCAAGACATCATGAATAGTCATGTGCAGGTGCACACTTTAAGTCCAGGTGAGACATAAACACATGGAATCCACCAAGACATCATGAATAGTCATGTGCAGGTGCACACTTTAAGTCCAGGTGAGACACAAACATGGAATCCACCAAGACATCATGAATGGTCATGTGCAGGTGCACACTTTAAGTCCAGGTGAGACACAAACATGGAATCCACCAAGATATCATGAATAGTCATGTGCAGGTGCACACTTTAAGACTTCCCTGCACCTTTGGAAGAGCGGCTATTCCTGTGAGTGGCCGTTTGGGAAATTATTCAGAGTTATTTCTTACATACACTACTAAAATGCTCTCACATAACTACTGAAATGTTTTTCTCTCTTACACACTACTGAAACACTCATACACACATACACACACGACTGAAATGCTCTCACATAAACTGAAATGTTTTTCTCTCACACACACTACCAAACAAACACTTTCATACACACTACTGGAATGCTCTCCCATAAACAACTAAATGTTTTTCTCACACACACACTACTGAAACACTCTCATACACACTACTGAAACACTCTTATACACACACAACTGAAATGCTCTCACATAAACAACTGAAATATTTTTCTCTCACACACTACTGAAAAACTCTCATATATATACCACTGAAACACTCTTATACACGCTACTAAAATGCTCTCACATATAATGCTCTCGCGCACACACACAGACACACGAGATGCTCTCGCATAAACAAAATTGTTTTTTTCTCACACACACTACTGAAACACTCATACGCACTACTGAAAAGCTCTCATATAAACTGAAATGTTTTTCTCTTACGCACGCACGAACAATACTGAAGAACTCTTATACACACACTATTGAAATGACGACTGAAATGTTTTTCTGACACAAACTACTGAAAAAATATACTCTCATACACACTACTGAAAGACTCGTATACACACACACACAACTAAAATGCTCTCACGTAAACAACTGAAATGTTTTTCTCTCACACACACTCTACTGAAACACTCTCATACAGACTACTGAAATGCTCTCACACACATTACTGAAACACTTTTATACACACACTACTGAAATGCTCACAAACAACTGAAGTTTTTTCTCTCACACACACTATTGAAACTCTTGTATGGGAGAGAAATGTTTTTTTCTCACACACACACACAACTGCAACACTCTCATACACATTACTGAAACACTCTTATACACACTACTAAAATGCTCTCACATAAACAACTTGCATACCCCTCTTTGTGTGTCATTAGTCACCATCTTTGTGCGTCATTAGTCACCATCTTTGTGTGTCATTAGTCACCATCTTTGTGTGTCATTAGTCACCATGTTGAACACCTCAGCCCGTACAAACACATAGGAAGGTTAGCTTTCTCCATCTGGTGGCATTTAACAAAGCCCCCTCCACACGCTGACCTTTCCTGATTGTACTTCTCTAATGCTTTGACTGCTTGCCACTGGAGCTGGCTGCTGTGTGCCGGGTGTCCTCGCCGCCCACACGTCTCCTTGTCTAGCCTTCCTCTGAACCACACGGAGGAGGAGGAGACCACACAACAGGCTCATTACGTATGCATGAGCCATATGTTGAAAAAGAAAGGCACATATTAGCGCTGGTGGGAGTGGCTTCACATCAGTAAGACAGCGTGTAAAGTGTATATGGAACCCACAAAGGGTGTGTATAGCTCGCACATTCTTGTTGGCACCTGAGCTTATCACCATGGTTACAGACCTCTTGCTACTACTGAATATCTGACCTGTGATTGACTTCCCCTGTTGGTCCTCTGTGCTGCTGTGCCCGTGCAGGACGATGATGTCATCACCTGTGCAGGAGATGTGGGGTGCAGGACGATGATGTCATCACCTGTGCAGGAGATGTGGGGTCCAGGACGATGATGTCATCACCTGTGCAGGAGATGTGGGGTGCAGGACGATGATGTCATCACCTGTGCAGGAGATGTGGGGTGCAGGACGATGATGTCATCACCTGTGCAGGAGATGTGGGGTCCAGGACGATGATGTCATCAACTGTGCAGGAGATGTGGGGTGCAGGACGATGATGTCATCACCTGTGCAGGAGATGTGGGGTCCAGGACGATGATGTCATCACCTGTGCAGGAAATGTGGGGTCCAGGACGATGATGTTATCACCTGTGCAGGAGATGTGGGGTGCAGGACGATGATGTCATCAACTGTGCAGGAGATGTGGGGTGCAGGACGATGATGTCATCACCTGTGCAGGAGATGTAGGGTGCAGGACGATGATGTCATCACCTGTGCAGGAGATGTGGGGTGCAGGACGATGATGTCATCACCTGTGCAGGAGATGTGGGGTCCAGGACGATGATGTCATCACCTGTGCAGGAGATGTGGGGTGCAGGACGATGATGTCATCACCTGTGCAGGAGATGTGGGGTGCAGGACGATGATGTCATCACCTGTGCAGGAGATGTGGGCATGGATGGCGAGGAGACACCTGCTGGTAAAGTCCATGTTAGTGTTTCATGAAATATAGTCAAAAGATCCTACCTGCAGAATATGGATATTTACATTTACATTGTATGTGTAGGAGTGTCCCGATACCACTTTTTCACTTCCAATACGATACTGATAACTGAGGCTTGAGTCCTGGCCGATACCAATCTATAATCCAAATCGACATCAGCAGGAATTATAGTACTTACTTTTATTATTTTGCAGTGTGCAATGTTCAAAAATGTTTGATGAAGTGAAATCCCTCCGAGAAGGTGGAGTGGAATGTTCAACACCTGGCGGTCACAAGAATTCATTAATGCATACATTTCAATGATGTGGACACGTTTGTTACTGCATACTCTCGATAAGATTCTGACTTGAGACGTTACACAAAAGCCAAAAGCAGTGAAGTTGTCACCTTGTGTAAATGCTAAATAAAAAGAGAATACAACAAAATCCTTTTCAACTTATATTCAATTGAATAGACTGAAAAGACAAGATATTTAATTTTCACACTGACAAACTTTGGTATTTTTTGCAAACATTAGCTCATTTGGAATTTGAGGTCTGCAACATGTTTCAGAAAAGCTGGCAAAAGTGTCAAAAAAAGAGTGAGAAAGTTGAGCAATGCTCATCAAAGACTTATTTGGAACATGCCACAGGTGAACAGGCTAATTGGGAACAGGTGGGTGCCATGATTGGCTATAAAAGCAGCTTCCATGAAATGCTCACTCATTCACAAACAAGGACGGGGCGAGGGTCACCACTTTGTCAACAAATGCCTGAGCAAATTGTTTAAGAACAACATTTCAGTTGTTGATTTGCAGTAAAAAACAAACAAACAAACAAACAGGCAGCTCAGGTGCCCAAAATTTACCGTAAAATTGCAGTTTCTTTTTTTATTTACAGTAAAACAACTAATGTAGCTGAGATAGGTGCCAGCGCCCCCCTCAACTCCAAAAGGGAATAAGCGGTAGAAAATGGATGGATGGACAACTAATGTAAATTTTAAAGTAAAATTCTGGCAACTGAGCTGCCTTTTTTTAACCATAAAAACAGCATTACTGTTTTTCCATTTACAGTAAAATACACTACATTTTGAGCAAAATGTTTGCACCTAGCATATATATTTTACATTTTAGAAAAAAATATATTAATAAAATGCATTAAAATAATAGTATTCAGTGTTACAAGCGGCTCTCTAGGGCCAACTTAGTGAAAACGACTTTGACACCTCTGTTTTAGATGCAAGCCGATATTATCTGAAACTTGGTTTTTTTGCTGATATATGATATATGATATCGGACCGGGACACTCCTAGTGTGCAGTAAAGAAGCTAAACACAGCTTTGAGTTATAGCTGGCAATGGAAATGAGTATACAATATAATTAATGGTTTAGACTCTTTCCACCACACATAGATTGCAACACTCGATATCATAACTGATCCGCTAATATAGTTAATGTATAATAAATTCATTTCATCCTCGGAATAAAAACCAAGTTGTGGGCTGAGAAGGGCGCCCCTGCCAGAAGTCATCCTATAGCCAACCAACCCCCACATATGTCATACCTTCGGGAAAATGCACTTTCTGCCTATGAGTGTATTTTAAATTTGCAAAATTTCAAGTTACCATGGCGACGCTAATTGCGATTTATCCCAAAAAAAAAAAAAGCCCACATTTTTTTTGCAAAAATGGGCCAATTGAATGGGTATGCCCATTTTGTCTAATACGAGATGAAGCGGCCAACGAACCCACCACATGTGCTAGAACCTCAAAGGTCTCGTTCACGCCAATGGGCGTATTCTAAATTGGGAACATTTCATGTTACCATGGCAACGCTATCCACAAACAAACAAAAAACAAACACCTTTTGTCTACTACAAGACGAAGTTTGAATTGGGAAGTGAATTATATTTATATAGCGCTTTGAGTCACTAGAGAAAAGCGCTATATAAATACATACATAGAGAAACCCAATATCTAAGTTCTATTTAAACCAGTGTGGGTGGCACCGGGAGCAGGTGGGTAAAGTGTCTTGCCCAAGGACATAAAGGAAGCGGGATTTGGACCTGGAACCCTCAAGTTGCTGGCACGGCCGCTCTACCAACCGAGCTATACCGCCCCCGGACCAAGACGGACCGGCCAACGAGCCCCCGCATATGTTATACCGACGGAAAGTTCTCGTTTGATAGGCGTATTTTAAATTGGGAACGTTTCCCGTTACCATGGCGACAATATTCAAGTGTATACAAATAGATGGACCAATTGAACAGGAAGGTACTTTTAAACGGGGAATATTTCCAGCACACCTGCAGGATGACTTCTTCTTGTAGCTCAGCCATTCTTTCACGTAGCTCGCTGCTTAACGTCTCGTTTTGTTCACACACTTGTCTACTTTCACCCTGGATAAAAAGGTTTGATGAGCAATGTTTGGTTTTGGCTGGATGGCCGTCGGAGTGAGGTGAGCGCCATCAGCCCGGCCTTCCTCCATTAAAGCGGATGGCTCACGCTCCAATTTTGTAGAGCATAGAAGCCCTGAATGTTTGCTCTTTATCTGGTGAACAAGCCGTCCTCACGGCCACATCTTTTATGCCACTGTCATGTGTTTGGGTGAAAACGTTGACACGCTTGTCCTCTTTCACAAAATGTCACTTTTATGGAGCTCATGTGTCCCATGTGGCTTCTGGTGGGCCTCAAAGCCGAGAAAGTCAGCTACATCTCTCCAACATTGGCCAAATGACAGGAGATGGCAGATTTCATTGTGCAGCTTCAGCAACACGCCAGCAGAGGGCGACATCACAAGTAACACAGTACAGTCAGTGAATATACAGTAAGTGTGCCAATACATGTGCATTATTTCTCTTGCTAAGTAAGGCGAGCTAAAACACTGTCAGTGGGATGCAAGTGAACTCGCTATTAACGCAACTCATTACATCGCCAGGAGCTGCCTGATGAACCTTTTAATGAAAGAGTGTAAATGATGTCATGATAGTGATCAGTGAGCTGCACTTCCAAAAGAGTCAATACATCAACACAAATAGTCAAGTGCCTCTGTTGCTGCACACTAATTACAATTGGACCAAATAGAATAAAAAATTGACTTGAAAGTTGCATTAAAAAACACCCAAATATTATAGTTTAGTACGTTGCAAGAGCTCAATTCTGCACTTTGCTTTTTCCAACAGCTTATGTCACCATCACTCACTTTTTATTCACTAAAGTAGATCATATTATTGATTTTACAGAGGTTACATATCTTTACGCTGAAAAAAGGATGTATAATTTTTTTTTAGTCTTACAGTATCATTAAGTCTGGAGAGCAAAAGCAGCTAACTTGTTATGTTTCTATTTTTTTTCATTACAAATTTTTGACCAGTTGAACAAATTCTAAATGTAACCCAGAAATATGGGTTAATTTACCCTGATACTGAACAGCTGATCTGAGTTGGTCCAATCAATCCCGAGGATGTGGACTCTAAATTAAGACAACAATATTCCCTGCATCAGAAAAGTAGTCACAGCTCTTCACTTTTTTCACATTATGTTACAGCCTCACTTCAAATAGTTTTTGTCCTCAAAATTCTACACACAATAATCCACTTTTGCAGATTTACTAGAAAAAAACAAACACATTTACTAAGTGTTCAAAACCTTTGCTCAATATTTTGTTGATGAACCTTTGGAAGCAATTACAATCTCAGGTCTTCCGAATACGATGCCAAGACCTTGGCACACTTATCTTTGGCACACACCCACTCTAAATTAATAAATAGATAATTACTTAAACGTGTCATAAAAAAATTACATTTAATTATTTAGTCATGCAAGGAATGATTGCCTTTATTATTTCATGATGTAATGAATTATTAATTAATTAAATGACACATTTAAGTAGTATAGGTAGATAGAGTGCAAGACATCTTGGATGAAAACCAAGGCTTACCACCCAGCAAGCACACATTTAATGTTGATGTTGTCCACACAAGCTGAAATCAGGGTGAAACAAATACTGTGTTATATTAGTTTTTGCTAACATGATAGTTTTTCTTAGCAGTTCACTCTTTTTAATCATTTAAGTAGAATCCTCCTGAAACTTTGTCTTCCTTTGTGAATTTGACTCTTTGTGGAATGTAAAATCCTGAATTTCCACTCATCTCAGGGTTTACATATTTAAAAAAAACAACACATGTGGTCCTAACGTTAAAACAAAAATCCAATTAAAACAATTAAAATGGAATTATAGAGACCATATTTTTTGCAAACCTTGCGGCTCTCAATGTTTTTCTTGTATATTTGTCCACCAGAGGGCGCTAATTGTCCCCAGTTAAAGCACACAGCAACTTTTCAACGTTTGAAATAATGTGTGTTTCTATTAGGGTTGTTCTCATACAAATATTTTGGGACTGGTACTAAAATGTATTTCGATACTACTTTTCTAAATAAAGGAGACCACAAAAAATGGAATTTTTGGCTTTAATTGAACAAAAAATGTTAGTGTAGATGAAACATATGTTTATTATTGTCATTTAGTCCTTCAATAAAATGTTGAACATACTAGACAACTTGTCTTTTAGTAGTAAGTAAACAAACAAAGACTCCTAATTAGTCTGCAGTAACATATTGTGTCATTTATACACCTATTATTTTATACACATTATGAGGGACAAAATGAATGATTAATCTACTTGTTCATTTACTGTTAATATCTGATTACTTTCTCTTTTAACATGTTCTATCTACACTTCTGTTCAAATGTAATAATCACTTATTACCAACTTTGTCACGTTTGTTGTGTCCTGAGCAAGACACTTCACCCTTGCTCCTGATGGGTGCTGGTTAGCGCCTTGCATGGCAGCTCCCTCCATCAGTGTGTGTGTGTGTAAATGTGGAAGTAGTGTCAAAGCGCTTTAAACACCTTGAAGGTAGAAAAGCGCTATACAAGTACAACCCATTTATCATTTATTTATTCTTCTCTTCTTTGATACTTGACATTAGTTTTGGATGATACCACACATTTAAGTATCGATCTGATACCAAGTAGTTACAGGATCATACATTGGTCATATTCAAAGTCCTCATGTGTCCAGGGACATAATTACAACATTTTTAAACATAATATGCATTTGATTTTTTTGATGCTAAAAAAATTTATGTAATCAAAGTAGTATCGACTAGATACGCTATTGTACTTGGTATCATTACAGTGGATGTCAGGTGTAGATCCACCCATGACGTCTGTTTACATTGTGACGGCAGTGAGCTATAGTATACTTGTAAGGAACTTACTTTATTTGTTGCCATGGAGACAAGGATTAGTGATTTAGAAGTAGCCAAAACACTGTGGACGGATGTTAGCTGCTAGCTAGCTATCCATGCGTTAAAGCAGCTCTTCCTAAAGAGTGTTTCAGTGTTATAACTTCACCTTTATCTTGACTTTTTACACCAAAATGTGTCCATTCTCCCTTTTCTGTCTACACACTGTGTTTGCTTGAAAGTACTCTGTGTGTGTGCGCTGCCATACATGCTCCTCTGCTGGTAAAAGCAGCAATGTCACCACGACGCGCCGTCATGCCCGTTAAAAAAAGGTTGGGGGGGTGGGATCGGTACTTTTTAGAGACTGTATAGTACTGAATATGATTCATTGGTATCGCGGTGCTAAACTAGTACAACCCTAGTTTCCAGTGATGTTGGATGATGGTGTGTATGTAAAACCAATGGTGCTATGTAAACAAAGTGGCCTTAAAAATATTTCTTGTTAAGACAGTTTCAAAAGGACGAAATTATTTACAACGGAAATAATTCCTATATAAAATACTGACTATGATTTTTCGGGGACAAATGAGCGAGGATATTTCAAGTCATTGTGAAAATGGTTGCACAACTTCCAATTGTCAAATATCATCTTCATCCAAACGTCAAGGTACATTTTTGTTGTGATGAATTAGCAACGCCTGCAACAACATGTTGGATGTCTTTAGTTTGACTTGTCGAGCGTGCTCAGTTAGACCCTGGGGCCACACCTGTGTCACATACAGCTCACTTTGCTTGTGGCTCCAGTCTGACTCAGTCTTATCTATGACTTTATGACACCATCACGGACAAAAGTGAGCGCTGTTATCTTTGTGAAGTCAGAATCTTTGATCTTGTATTGTGTGTGATCAGATTGTGAAGTGGTGCTTGGATGTACGTGCGGACGCTGCAATGCTGCCACATACAGCTGTCCATCCGTCAGGAATGTTGGTGCATTGTTGAGATGTTGTGTGTTTGGGCGGGGCGACAAACAAATTCACTCCGGAGAAAGACGTCTGTTTGGTTTTCTCCTACAACCTCGGAAGCGGAAGAGGAAAAAAAAAACGTTTGTGGTATTCATTTTCTCCTAAACTGCTTGCTTGGCATTATCTTTGTATTGGGGGGTGGAGTGAGAGAGAGAGAGAGAGAGAGAGAGAGAGAGAGAGAGAGAGAGACACACACACACACACACACACACACACTTGTATTTCTGACCTTCTTGAGACCTCCAAAAAATGCCAACCTCTTCAGGACCAGCCTTTCTAGATATATAAAGTTGTGTATTTACAATGGTAATAAATACTGAACATAATATGTAAATATTGGAAAAAGGTGAAAAAGGTCACAATTTTATTAGAAAAACTTAGAATTTTCAATCAATCAATCAATCAATCAATGTTTACTTATATAGCCCTAAATCACTATTGTCTCAAAGGGCTGCACAAACCACCACGACATCCTCGGTAGGCCCACATAAGGGCAAGGAAAACTCACACCCAGTGGGACGTCGGTGACAATGATGACTATGAGAACCTTGGAGAGGAGGAAAGCAATGGATGTCGAGCGGGTCTAACATGATACTGTGAAAGTTCAATCCACAATGGATCCAACACAGTCGCGAGAGTCCAGTCCAAAGCGGATCCAACACAGCAGCGAGAGTCCCGTTCACAGCGGACCCAGCAGGAAACCATCCCAAGCGGAGGCGGATCAGCAGCGCAGAGATGTCCCCAGCCGATACACAGGCAAGCAGTACATGGCCACCGGATCGGACCGGACCCCCTCCACAGGGGAGAGTGGGACATAGAAGAAAAAGAAAAGAAACAGCAGATCAACTGGTCTAAAAAGGGAGTCTATTTAAAGGCTAGAGTATACAAATGAGTTTTAAGGTGAGACTTAAATGCTTCTACTGAGGTGGCATCTCGAACTGTTACCGGGAGGGCATTCCAGAGTACTGGAGCCCGAACGGAAAACGCTCTATAGCCCGCAGACTTTTTTTGGGCTTTGGGAATCACTAACAAGCCGGAGTCCTTTGAACGCAGATTTCTTGCCGGGACATATGGTACAATACAATCGGCAAGATAGGATGGAGCTAGACCGTGTAGTATTTTATACGTAAGTAGTAAAACCTTAAAGTCACATCTTAAGTGCACAGGAAGCCAGTGCAGGTGAGCCAGTACAGGCGTAATGTGATCAAACTTTCTTGTTCTTGTCAAAAGTCTAGCAGCCGCATTTTGTACCAACTGTAATCTTTTAATGCTAGACATGGGGAGACCCGAAAATAATACGTTACAGTAGTCGAGGCGAGACGTAACAAACGCATGGATAATGATCTCAGCGTCTTTGGTGGACAGAATGGAGCGAATTTTAGCGATATTACGGAGATGAAAGAAGGCCGTTTTAGTAACGCTTTTAATGTGTGCCTCAAAGGAGAGAGTTGGGTCGAAGATAACACCCAGATTCTTTACCGTGTCGCCTTGTTTAATTGTTTGGTTGTCAAATGTTAGAGTTGTATTATTAAATAGAGTTCGGTGTCTAGCAGGACCGATAATCAGCATTTCCGTTTTTTGGGCGTTGAGTTGCAAAAAGTTAGCGGACATCCATTGTTTAATTTCATTAAGACACGCCTCCAGCAGACTACAATCCGGCGTGTTGGTCAGCTTTAGGGGCATGTAGAGTTGGGTGTCATCAGCATAACAGTGAAAGCTAACACCGTATTTGCGTATGATGTCACCTAGCGGCAGCATGTAGATGCTGAAGAGTGCAGGGCCAAGGACCGAACCCTGGGGAACTCCACACGTTACCTTAACGTAGTCCGAGGTCACATTGTTATGGGAGACACACTGCATCCTATTTTTGGCAGTATTATATATAGTAAGTCGTAATTTTACACAAAACTGAACATTTGTGCAATAATATGATGCAAGTTGGAATTCTACTCAACAACTCACAGTTTTATGAAGAAAACTAACATTTTGGCAATATTACAATAAGAATTCGGAATTTTACTTGGCAAAAAATGTCACTATTTTACAACAACAACAAAAAAAATGGCAATATTGTGACAAGTCAGAATGTTATGACAAATGTCACCATTTTACATTAAAAAGTAATACATTCATGAGAAAATATTGCAATATTACAGAAACAGAAATAAGAAATTGTTCCCAATTTTATGAGAAAAAAGTCGACATTGTAAGAAAAAGACTGCTTTTAGTAAGAAAAAATATTTTGGAATTTTTGGTTTGTAATTGGTTATTAATCGTCATTAAAGGTATTATTACAATATTTCTCTATATACATATTTCTTTAAAAAAAATTTTGGTCAAAAGGGGGCGCATTTCAATATCATACACACACTTGTTATTTCATATGTTGGCCAACAACACCAGAAATGTGTCCCGGGAAAAACTGTCCGACCGGAACTCTTGAATAAGTAAACTTCCTTGGGTGAATAATGTAAAGTCACTACACCGGTATGTTTTAGTGCTTTCATGGTGAGTTTACTGACAGATATAAGTAAGAACTTTACATTACTTTATATTAGAAATGGCAACAGTGGAGGATGAATGTCACACAACAAGAAGATAGAGATAAAGAAGAAGATTATCGATTACGGCGTCGGCATGAATTGTAAAGGCGGACGCGAGCAAATTTTCAGGACTTATGCTTCTTCCAAATACTGATCAGCAAGTACCAGAAGGCAAGAAAAGTTGCTTTGGCATAATCCTGCTAAACAAAACAGCAGATAATATGTTTTACACACAGCATAATAATACTCCTACGTTGAAGCACAGTACAATCCATCAAGTGGTGTGACTTCATAGATTACCAAAGTCCTACTAAAACATTTTGATAGACTTTTGAGCCCCATGTGTAATGTTCTATATTTTCAATGGAACATATAAAATGTTGGTGTTGTTTACTTGAGTCATATAGCAGTCTACACGTATCTCTTATGTGTGTGTGACCTAAACGTGCTACAAATCAATGTAAAGTATGTGGGTGTTATGGGCTAGGAACAGAAGACTAGAGTTTGGACTCGGAGCGAGAAGGCAGAGCCCGAATTGCAGTTTGGTTGGCAGCATGTATTGAAGAATTAGTGGAGGACAGCAGATATAAATACAGTTTGGTTGGCAGCATGTATTGAAGAATTAGTGGAGGACAGCAGATATAAACACAGCAATGAGTTGGTGGCCATTCAACGGGAGAGCAATTTGAAGGAAAAGACATTTACTATATACATATATACAATTTTAATTCTAGTATTTAGTGTCTCTGGATCTTGTTTAAGGCTCCGCTCAGTTAATAAAGTTCTTGGAGAAAGGTTTTGGAGAGAGTAAAGCAGTAAAGTCCATGTGCGGCGGTTAAGGGTGAACATGTGTAGACGTTGGCTGGAGAGCCTCCTACCAGTCCAGACGCTACAGGTAGAACAGGTGCTGGGGTTCCTGGATGGAGTCGCCCAAGAACAGTCTTTGGACCAGATGCTTGTTTTCCCCTTGGCTCACCATCATGAAGAGAATCCGGGTCTGTGTAAGAACCAAAACCATCCTTGTAAATCAATGTGTACACAAATCAAATATCTTCATTAATTGAATTATAAGTATTCAGAACAAGTTCTACTTCTTTCCTCAATAATGTACAATATAAATCAACATAAATATCAGACTCACAACATGCAATAAAGTGCAAAAATAACCATTAGCAGCGTAAATACCACCTATACAAAGTGGTCAGTGCACTAATAAACATGCTTGTTATAAAACACATTGTTTGGCACTCAGCATCACGGCTTGGAATTGGGGGTTAAATCAGTGAAAATGATTCCCGGGCGCGGTTAATTTTATTAACAATAATGCTACAGGTGTTAATTTTATAAACAATAATGCTACAGGTGTTAATTTTATAAACAATAATGCTACAGGTGTTAATTTAATAAACAATAATGCTACAGGTGTTAATTTTATAAACAATAATGCTACAGGTGTTAATTTAATAAACAATAATGCTACAGGTGTTAATTTTATAAACAATAATGCTACAGGTGTTAATTTTATAAACAATAATGCTACAGGTGTTAATTTCATAAACAACAATGCTACAGGTGCTAATTTCATAAACAACAATGCTACAGGTGCTAATTTCACGAACAACAATGCTACAGGTGCTAATTTAATAAACAATAATGCTACAGGTGTTAATTTCATAAACAATAATGCGAGACCTGTTGTGGCTTAATAATGGTCCATATATAAGGCACACCGGATTATAAGGCGCACTGTCAGCTTTTGAGAAAACTGGAGGTTTTTAGGTGCGCCTTATAGTGCGGCAAATACGGTACTTGTTTGCAAAAGACATTTTTGACATAATCTCCCTAAGCACACCAGACTGTATCTCACGGTACACTAGTGTGCCGCGGCACAGTGGTTGAAAAACACTGCTCTACAGTATATACTTGATTTTGCTCTACTTATTGTGTCAGAGTTACAGGAGCACGCTGCTGTTTCTGAGGACCCTCTGCAAAAATGTCAACATTGTTTTGAAGTAAACTCTCGGGCCAGCAAATGATGGAAAAGAGAGGAGCTCAAATGGAAGATTGAGGACCAGCAGGACTATAAGTTGGACAAATGACAAGCAAACAAGTCATCTTACTGACATGTCAAAGGCAGGTTTGCAGCCCAGTGTGTGATGACTGTCAAGGTCAATCCAAGTTGTTTGCTGGTGTGTTTTACATATTTGCTACAAAGATGTTTGTCTCCCAAGTTCTGAATTGACCCTGGGGGCCGGCATGGTGTCATTTGGCCCCTGAAGAGCCCCGCACTGGATAGTGTGTGATGCATGCAAGTTACATAAACACTTCTGCTCTTTTCCACATGAAGAGGCTCCTCAGTGTCCTGTCAGGATGTCACCAGCATGAATAGATCCTCTCCTCTCTGTCGCCTTTCACTCGTTCCTCCCACACCTTCAACTCCTGCATGCTGCCAGTGATCCCCCCACACTGTGGAAGATGGATGCTTCTGTCATGACACATCCTTATTTTGACTTCTGTATATTTGTCACCTCAAACTGTACAGCATCTCAGCATCGTGCACACTGGCAGCGTGTGGACACTCGCACACAATAAATACAGTGGCTAAAACATCCACTATAAATCATTTAGCATGTCTTCTGGCCTCTACTGGAACCATGACATCACCAGGATGACATCACTGGCAAATGAACACACATTCCTCAACAGGGTGACCAAAACGTGCTTACCCACATGTTAATGCCAGGAGCCCGGGGATCGAACAAGGAACCTTCTCATTGCTGCATTCGGACATTTATATTTATTTGTATTATTATTTTAAATTGGTACAAAATGCGGCTGCTAGACTTTTGACAAGAACAAGAAAGTTTGATCACATTACGCCTGTACTGTATATACCTTTATATACATATATACATACATATATATCTATACTGTATATACCTTTATATACATATATACATACATATATACCTATACTGTATATACCTTTATATACATATATACATACATATATACCTGTACTGGCTCACCTGCACTGGCTTCCTGTGCACTTAAGATGTGACTTTAAGGTTTTACTACTTACGTATAAAATACTACACGGTCTAGCTCCATCCTATCTTGCCGATTGTATTGTACCATATGTCCCGGCAAGAAATCTGCCTTCAAAGGACTCCGGCTTATTAGTGATCCCCAAAGCCCAAAAAAAGTCTGCGGGCTATAGAGCTTTTTCATTTCAGGCTCCAGTACTCTGGAATGCCCTCCCGGTAACAGTTCGAGATGCTACCTCAGTAGAAGCATTTAAGTCTCACCTTAAAACTCATTTGTATACTCTAGCCTTTAAATAGACTCCCTTTTTAGACCAGTTGATCTGCCGTTTCTTTTCTTTTTCTTCTATGTCCCACTCTCCTTTGTGGAGGGGATCCGGTCCGATCCGGTGGCCATGTACTGCTTGCCTGTGTATCGGCTGGGGACATCTCTGCGCTGCTGATCAGCCTCCGCTTGGGATGGTTTCCTGCTGGCTCCGCTGTGAACGGGACTCTCGCTGCTGTGTTGGATCCGCTTTTGGACTGGACTCTCGCGACTGTGTTGGATCCATTATGGATTGATCTTTCACAGTATCATGTTCTCATAGTCATCAGTATCATCAGTATCACAGTATCATGTTCTCATAGTCATCAGTATCATCAGTATCACAGTATCATGTTCTCATAGTCATCATTGTCACTGACGTCCCACTGGGTCATTATTGTCACCGACGTCCCACTGGGTGTGAGTTTTCCTTGCCCTTATGTGGGCCTACCGAGGATGTCGTAGTGGTTTGTGCAGCCCTTTGAGACACTAGTGATTTAGGGCTATATAAGTAAACATTGATTGATTGATTGATTGATTGAAATTCCAAATGCTTCCTTTCACTTAACACTTTGTAAGTTATAACCTTGTTTCCCTTCTTTTCACACAGAAAGTGTACAAAATGTGTTGAAGTTATGTGGTAAACAATAAGTCATAAACATGGTGAAAGGGTTGGATTAAATCTTCTACATCTTCTTACTTCTTTCCACACATCTTGAATTGTACAAAAGCCCAAAGCAGAGAAGTTGTCACCTTGTGTAAATGCTAAAAAAAAGAGAGTAAAACAAATCCTTTTCAACTTATATTCAATTGAATAGACTGCAAAGACAAGATATTTCATCTTCACACTGACAAACTTTGGTATTTTTTGCAAATAATCACGAAGTTAGAATGTAATGGTAGCAACATTTAGTTGTCAATTGTACGGAATATGTACTGTACTGTGCAATCTACTAATAAAAGTATCAATCAATCAATCAAAAACACATTGCAAAAAAGGCATTTTTACCAGTGTGTTACATGGCCTTTCCTTTGAACAACACTCAGTGCAGGTTTGGGAACTGAGGAGACACTTTTTTGAAGTGGAATTCTTTCCCATTCTTTCTTGATGTACAGCTTAAGTTGTTCAACAGTCTCATATTTTAGCCTTCATATTGCACCTCACATGTTCAGTGGGAGACAGTTCTGGACTACAGGCAGGCCAGTCTAGTACCCGCACTCTTTTACTATGAAGCCACGCTGTTGTAACACCTGGCTTGGCATTGTCTTGCTGAAATAAGCAGGGGCGTCCATGATAACAACATATGTTGCTCCAAAAGCTGTATGTACCTTTCAGCACTAATGGTGCCTTCACAGATGTGTAAGTTAGCCATGTCTTGAGCTAATATTTGCAAAAAAACAAACAAAGTTTACCAGTTCGAACGTTAAGTATTTTGTCTTTGCTAGTCTATTCAATTTAATATAAGTTTAAAATGTTTTTATTGTATTCTCTTTTTATTTACCATTTACACAAGGAGCCAATTTCACAGCTTTTGGGTTTTGTACAAATGTAACCACGTGATGTTCCCTTATGTGACTTTTAAGCATTTTTGAAACAAATTTACAATACCCTACCATTCTGGCAAGGCTACTGTAAGTACACATCTGCATAGAACAGTGATTCTCAAACGGTGGAACATGGGCGACAACTAGTGGTGTGCCTAAGAATCATCTAATTATGTGCAATTCATTTTATTCAGTTTATTATTTAAGTAGAGTGTGTTACTGTTCAAACTGTGTGTCATGTTGCAGTGGTCAACAACATTGAATAAACTTGCTTATTAAAACTTCTTTGTTTTTAATGAATACTTAGGCCTACTACACTGCTATATTTGAATGTTGGTGGTTCTGGTGGTACTTGGAAAATCAAGGGTTTTCTGGGGTGAACAACTTTTAAGAAGTACTGCTATAGAATCATACTTGCCAACCTTGAGACACCCGAATTCAGGAGATTGAGGTGGGCGGGGTCGGGGCTCGGGGGCGGTGCTAAGGGGGGAAGAGTATATCTATAGCTAGAATTCACTGAAATTCAAGTGTTTATTATATATATATATATATATATATATATATATATATATATATATATATATATATATATATATATATATATATATAGAGAGAGAGAGAGAGAGATAAAATAAATACTTAAATTTCAGTGTTCATTTATTCCACATAACACTCTACTCGTTGTTGTATTTGAAGTGCAATGTTTTGCAGCCAGTAGCACAAGCTTTGAAGGAGCATAGGTATGGGCAGCATCTGTGACATTTAATTTGCAGGAAAGGAGTGAGTTTAGGGTTGAATTGTCCATCCTCCTTCTATTGTCTGTCACTATCTTTCTAACCATCCTGAACATCCTCTCTGATGATGCACTAAAGTGCCTTCATCAAAAGCACCAGAGTCTGGAATCTTCTATCTCTCCCTGCAAGCGTACTTCTTCTTCTTACTCGTCGTCGCCATGACTGTCTCTTCTTTGTTTTTCTGTTTCGTCTCTGTCATGTTTTTGGACATTACTACTTGCCGTAGTTTTGAAGCAATGCATGATGGGAATGGGGATGTTGTGTGTCAGTGTATTAAGGTGGCGGCTGGAATAAAAACACACTGAGAAACAGCTGCATGCCTGCCTACTTTGTGGCTTGTAGATGGAGGTATGGATAAGGGAGACATATATAATAGTCTCCTTCCTGTTGTGTGTGCAGTTGTGCACTGAGCTCCAAAAGTGACTGGGCCGCCACGCTGTTTACATGCAGGACAAGTGGACGTGACCACAGGCTGTCCTGGAAATCGGGAGAAATTGGGGAAACGGTTGTACCGTACAGACTTTTGGGAGAGGCACTGAAATTTGTGAGTCTCATGGAAAATTGGGGGGGGGGGGTTGGCAAGTATGCATAGAATGCACTGGACACAAACTGGTCACACAATTAGGTACACCTGCACGATCTTATTAAATCCACAACATCCAAAAATACTGGCTTTACAAAGAATAATTATGCAGTTTTGTCAGAAAAGCATTGCTGGAATAAAATGCATCTGGCTGCACCTGATGTTCACATAAGTGTGGTTAATGCTTTTATGACGTGTTAATATTTCAATCAGCGTGGTGGCCGCCAGGGAACAAAGGCAGCGCAGGATGAGCTCATCCCAGGAAAAAAGAAAAGAAAAGGGGAGCTCAAGCCTTTTGCGGTTTAAGGGGAAGTCAGGCAATGGCGGTTTGGCAAGACCTTGCTCAAAGGCACACAGACACATGCAAGCTCTGCTGTTGGAGCTCATTGCATTGTGTAGGTGTGCTCTGCCCCAGCTTCACTACAACATGGATGGATGATCACATAGATGGATGGAAGGCTGAAAGTCCAGAGTATTCTATTTGTGTTCCTCCTACACACTGACTCATCCATCCTCTCTTGGGTAAGCCATCATTTTCTCTCTTCCTCTCTCTGGCAGATTGCAAGAGACAGAGAGAAGTATCACCCAGACCAGCACATGCACTCCCTCTTCCAGCATGCCAGTGCTAGCAATGTTGCATGAGTGCTGTCCTTGCTGGGGAGCTGCGGTTCATGGAGGGAAAACAAATGCACGGACTATGAATTTTTTTTAGAATTCATCTTTACTCCTGATGAACCACGTCTCCTCCGAGCACTCATGCAACCAGGACAATGATGCTACTGCCCTTGATGACTGCATCACCATTACATGATGACTAATGCATTATTAGCATTATTCTTACCTTGCTATTGTCGTCACTTGTGTTGCTTGCTATTAGGACCAGGGCTCTCAAACTCAACTGTTCCGCTTTTCCTCCCAACAACAACACAACGGTCGGCGGATAATAGCCGCGAAAGTACTGGGATAGCGAGCGCAAAAAAGTGACGACTCACTGAGTGTTATCCAAAATATATGAAGTGTTCATGTGAGGCCATGCAAATTAAACAATAAAAAAAACAAATAACGGTGTGAACTGGTCCAGGTTAGGACTGTTATTACCGATGGACAGGTTGTCGCAGTGTGACTGCGTCCAGGCACGTAAGAAAACCCTCGTCTCCATGGCAACGTCTCTGTCGTTTTTTACTTATTTGCCACTTTTCCACTAATGCAAGGGTAGGCAACCCAGAATGTTGAAAGAGCCATTTTGGACCCAAATAACCTTGACAGATATAAGTAAGAACTTTACACTACTTTATATTAGAAATGGCAACAGTGGAGGATGAATGTCACATAACAAGAAGATAGAGAAAAAGTAGAAACCTATCCACTACAGTGTCTCCACAGACTACAAAGGCGCAATTTTTCAGGACTTATGCAGATCCCAAATACAGATCAGCATGTACCAGAAGGTAAACAAACGTTTATTTTGCATAATATTGTGACACAAAACGCCAGATAATATGTCTTACCTTATATACACAGCGTAATAATACTCCTATCTTTAATGCGCCGACAATCCAAGCTTCAAAACTTACCAAAGTCCTACTAAAACATTTTGATAGATTTTTGAGCGCCGTGTGTAATGTTTTATATTTTTAATTGAAACATAAAATGTTGGTGTGGTTTACTTGAGTCATGTTGCAGTCTACAAGTATCTCTTATGTGTGACTGCCATCTACTGGTCACACTTATTACACCACGTACCAAATAAAGTTGCTTTAAGGTCGGTTAGCAAAACCAGAATTATTCCGTACATTAGGCGCACCGGGTTATAAGGCGCACTGTCGAGTTTTGATGGAAAAAAGGTGCGCCTCATAGTCGTGAAAATACGGTACAAATGACATAAAAGTACAATTCAAATGGGTAGCTAACGACAGCACTGCTCTGCTGACTGAATGTAAACAGGAAAGAAATCAGCCCGTCCAGAATGGATGTGCTGCCGGGCACACAATGGGTGGATGGAAGGTTTGTACACTGAGACAAGCTTCAAAGCAGACTTTTATGCGGCCTAGGGTTGGTGCATTGAACAAATCGTGAAGGGTTCAAAAATTAGGGTTCCACTGTCCATGTTTCATAATATTGATAGTGTTCTTTTCCCAAGGAGATACACTACATTGACAAAAGTATTTGGCCACCTGCCTTGACTCACATATGAAGTTAAAGTGCCATCCCATTCCTAAGCCAGAGGCTTCAATATGACCATGCTGCATTATTATACGCAGTATTATACGCAGTATTATTATATGCAGTATTATTATATGCAGTATTATTATACGCAGTATTATTATATGCAGTATTATTATACGCAGTATTATTATACGCAGTATTATTATATGCAGTGTTATTATACGCAGTGTTATTATACGCAGTATTATTATATGCAGTATTATTATACGCAGTATTATTATATGCAGTATTATTATATGCAGTATTATTATACGCAGTATTATTATATGCAGTATTATTATACGCAGTATTATTATATGCAGTATTATTGTATGCAGTATTATTATACGCAGTATTATTATATGCAGTATTATTATATGCAGTATTATTATACGCAGTATTATTATATGCAGTATTATTATATGCAGTATTATTATACGCAGTATTAATATATGCAGTATTATTATATGCAGTATTATTATATGCAGTATTATTATACGCAGTATTATACACAGTATTATTATATGCAGCATTATACGCAGTATTATTATACGCAGTATTATTATATGCAGTATTATTATATGCAGTATTATTATACGCAGTATTATTATACGCAGTATTATTATATGCAGTATTATTATACGCAGTATTATTATATGCAGTATTATTATATGCTGTATTATTATATGCAGTATTATACGCAGTATTATTATATGCAGTATTATTATATGCAGTATTATTATATGCAGCATTATACGCAGTATTATACGCAGTATTATTATACGCAGTATTATACGCAGTATTATTATATGCAGTATTATTATATGCAGTATTATTATACGCAGTATTATTATATGCAGTATTATTATGAGCAGTATTATTATATGCAGTATTATTATATGCAGTATTATTATACGCAGTATTATTATATGCAGTATTATTATATGCAGTGTGTGTGTGTGTGTGTGCCCGCACAATGGTGGCAGCGTGTACAGTGTGCGGGTGAGGAAAGTGGTGGATGTTTATTATATGCAGTATTATTATACGCAGTATTATTATACGCAGTATTATTATATGCAGTATTATTATATGCAGTATTATTATACGCAGTATTATACACAGTATTATTATATGCAGCATTATACGCAGTATTATTATACGCAGTATTATACGCAGTATTATTATATGCAGTATTATTATATGCAGTGTTATTATACGCAGTGTTATTATATGCAGTATTATTATATGCAGTATTATTATACGCAGTATTATTATACGCAGTATTATTATATGCAGTATTATTATACGCAGTGTTATTATATGCAGTATTATTATACGCAGTATTATTATACGCAGTATTATTATACGCAGTATTATTATATGCAGTATTATTATACGCAGTATTATTATATGCAGTATTATTATATGCAGTATTATACGCAGTATTATTATATGCAGTATTATTATATGCAGCATTATACGCAGTATTATACGCAGTATTATACGCAGTATTATTATATGCAGTATTATTATACGCAGTATTATTATATGCATTATTATTATAGCAGTATTATTATATGCAGTATTATTATACGCAGTATTATTATACGCAGTATTATTATATGCAGTATTATTATATGCAGTGTGTGTGTGTGTGTGTGCCCGCACAATGGTGGCAGCGTGTACAGTGTGCGGGTGAGGAAAGTGGTGGATGTTTATTATATGCAGTATTATTATACGCAGTATTATTATACGCAGTATTATTATATGCAGTGTGTGTGTGTGTGTGTGTGTGTGTGCCCGCACAATGGTGGCAGCGTGTACAGTGTGCGGGTGAGGAAAGTGGTGGATGTCTCTTCTGACTCCTCCCCCTTCCCCCCGGCACAAGAGGCCACTCAGTCCACAAGTGAGAAGAAGCATTCATGAAGACACACAGTGCCCTAACCATTCGGGTCAAAGGTGGCGGCACCATCGAAACCGTTTCCATTGCTGGGTGACACTGTCACAATACTCTCTGCCCGCGTGAGCCACACCTTTTGTCTCCTGGTGTGTCAGCTCACACGCAGGTGAGTGTTCTGCAAAGTGTGGTGAGTGTGCACCCGAGGAGCCGAGAGAGTGAATTCACCTCACAAGTGTGCTCCCCTCACCCCCGTCCACACCTAGAGGGGCATAAACAACACCCAGCTGTGAGCTTATACAGAAAAAAAAACTACCATATTGTTCGGACTATAAGGCGCACTTAAAATCCTTTCATTTTTCTCAAAACTCAACAGTGCGCCTTATGACCCGGTGCACCTAATGTATGGAATCATTTTAGTTGTGCTTACCGGCCTCGAAGCAATTTCTTTTGGTTCATGGTGAAATGATAAGTGTGACCAGTAGATGGCAGTCACACATACGAGATACGTGTAGACTGCAATATGACTCAAGTAAACAACACAAACATTTTATATGTTCCATTGAAAATATAAAACATTACACACGGTGCTCAAAAATCTATCAAAATGTTTTAGTCGGACTTTGGTAAGGTATGAAGCCGCAATGCTTGATGGATTGTACTGTGCTTCAACATAGGAGTATTATTATGCTGTGTATAAGGTAAGACATATTATCTGCGGTTTTGTTTCACTATATTCTGCAAAAGCAACTTTTCTTACCTTCTGGTACCTGCTGATCTGTATTTGGGATCTGCATATGCCCTGAAAATTTGTGCGCAACCGCATTTGTAGTCTGTCGACCCTGTAGTGGATAAGCTTCTTCTTTTTCTTTATCTTCTTGTTATGTGACATTCATCCTCCACTGTTGCCATTTCTAATATAAAGTAGTGTCAAGTTCTTCATTACATCTGTCAGTAAACTCACCATGAAAGCACTAAAACATACCGGTGTAGTGACTTTACATTATTCACCCAATGAACTTTAGTTATTAGAGTTTCGGTCACGTGACACATTTCAGGTGTTGTTGTTGCACTAGTGAGCCACGGATGAGGAGATGCTTGCTCTGTTATTGATTGAAGAAAAGTGTGAATGTCATTAAAACAGTTAGTGCTCCATTATTGATTGAAGAAAAGTGTGAATGTCATTAAAACAGTTAGCGCCATCTTTTGACACTTTTTCCACCCCCGTCCTTGCACGCTACACCGCTCCAACAAGGAGAAGATGCTGTCCAAGTGGAGGCACGTAAATAAGAGTGCCCACAAAACAGTGCATCCTGAAGACACTGTCAGAAAGTGAGTTGAAGATGTTGTGTAAAACATTATCTATGCAACATTTTGAGCAAAGAAGCACCATGACATGTTATGTAGACCACAAGGAGGACTTTTACTTTTAGGAAATAATACACACAATATGACCCCTATAATGTGCCCTATAATCAGGTGCACCTTTTGTATGAAAATAGACCTGACTAGACCAGACTAGACGTGACTAGACGTGACTAGACCAGACTAGACGTGACTAGATGTGACTAGATGTGACTAGACTATAAGGCAGTGGTTATTGTAACATTGTTATGGTGCTTTTTCTTATTTTGTTTATATTTTTTTTATTTAGTTAAGATCTTAATGAAAGATTGAAGTGTTTCGTGGTTTATTTGTTTTTTTATTACAGATGCTTTAAAACTGTCAGGTTAAAAACAATATTAAAAATTGTGATATTAATCGAGATCAGATAATTGTATTATTTTTGCCATAATCACCAGTTCATAGGATCTGCTCATCAGCTTGGAATAATCACAAATAATAAAGCCATTAAAAATGATTTTTTTCACATGGTTATTTACACAAGTTACATATAATACTGATAAGAGTACTGATGAATACCGGTAACGATCGATAGCGGAATATCGACATTGGTATGGGTATTGATAAATCTAAACGATATTTTTTCCCCAATTTTAAACCCAAAGGTGAAGTACCAGAGAGGATTGTGGTCATTTCAACTAGTGTAGCTGCTGTATGTGCTAATGTACATAGCAGAAGACAATGCTACATGCTAACAGCTGTTAGCTACATGCTAACAGCTGTTAGCTACATGCTAACAGCTTGTCTCACATGACCACACTTCAGCTCATTCTCTTCACACTTCAGTTACAAAATAAATGGTGACGCCAAATCTATGTCTAAATGTTCAAATCAATCTATCCTTCCGTTTTCTACTGCTTGTCCCTCTTGGTGTCGTGGGGGGGCTTAGTTGGAGCTTATCCAAGATGCGGAAGGCGGAGTACACCCTGGACAAGTCCCCACTTCATCACAGGGCCAACACAGATAGACAGACAATATTCACACACTAGGGACCATTTAGTGTTGCCAATCAACCTAACTTTGGAGGTGGGAGGGGCCTATCCTCAGGTGGAAGTGGGAGGGGCCTATCCTCAGGTGCATGTCTTTGGAGGTGGGAGGGGCCTATTGCCAGGTGCATATCTTTGGAAGTGGGAGGGGCCTATTGCCAGGTGCATGTCTTTGGAGGTGGGAGGGGCCTATCCCCAGGTGCATGTCTTTGGAGGTGGGAGGGGCCTATCAGCAGGTGCATGTCTTTGGAGGTGGGAGGAGCCTATCAGCAGGTGCATGTCTTTGGAGGTGGGAGGAGCCTATCAGCAGGTGCATGTCTTTGGAGGTGGGAGGGGCCTATCCCCAGGTGCATGTCTTTGGAGGTGAGAGGAGCCTATCCCCAGGTGCATGTCTTTGGAGGTGAGAGGAGCCTATCCCCAGGTGCATGTCTTTGGAGGTGGGAGGAGCCTATCCCCAGGTGCATGTCTTTGGAGGTGAGAGGAGCCTATCCCCAGGTGCATGTCTTTGGAGGTGAGAGGAGCCTATCCCCAGGTGCATGTCTTTGGAGGTGAGAGGAGCCTATCCCCAGGTAAACGTCTTTGGAGGTGAGAGGAGCCTATCCCCAGGTAAACGTCTTTGGAGGTGAGAGGAGCCTATCCCCAGGTGCATGTCTTTGGAGGTGAGAGGAGCCTATCCCCAGGTGCATGTCTTTGGAGGTGAGAGGAGCCTATCCCCAGGTGCATGTCTTTGGAGGTGAGAGGAGCCTATCCCCAGGTGCATGTCTTTGGAGGTGAGAGGAGCCTATCCCCAGGTGCATGTCTTTGGAGGTGAGAGGAGCCTATCCCCAGGTGCATGTCTTTGGAGGTGAGAGGAGCCTATCCCCAGGTAAACGTCTTTGGAGGTGAGAGGAGCCTATCCCCAGGTAAACGTCTTTGGAGGTGAGAGGAGCCTATCCCCAGGTGCATGTCTTTGGAGGTGAGAGGAGCCTATCCCCAGGTGCATGTCTTTGGAGGTGAGAGGAGCCTATCCCCAGGTAAACGTCTTTGGAGGTGAGAGGAGCCTATCCCCAGGTGCATGTCTTTGGAGGTGAGAGGAGCCTATCCCCAGGTAAACGTCTTTGGAGGTGGGAGGAGCCTATCCTCAGGTGCATGTTGTTGGAGGTGGTCCTTTTTATTTAGAAAAGTATCAATATACATTTTGGTAGCTTTTGTCACCTAAAAGAATGTAGAGAACATGACCTGGCTGTCCTCAATGGTAGCTGCGACCATGATTGTAGATAGAAACAAGTTCTAATGTTTATAAGTTTCTTTGCAACGTCCAGGATTTGCTTGTGTCATGTCATGTATTTAAATTATATTCTTTGAGACAACACTTACTAAACAGGCATGTTTGTATTTGATCCTACACTTGAAAAGGACTTATTTAAGCTTGTGTACCTTGACTTGCTGTGTTCCTTGGTGTATGTATGCAGTCCTGCCCCACCCCCGGCTGTTTCTTCTTCACTTGTAAATAATGTAGTGACGAGGGTGGTGTTGGACCCCCGCTGAGGTGTGTGTGTGTGTGTGTGTGTGTGTGCAAGTCAGTGCTTGGCACAAATAACTACTATCTGATCGCATGATTTTGGTGTGCAACTCTGACCTTTAATAAGACAAACACAATCAGAAACACACAGACTGCTTCAGTCAGTGATGTGTACTCAGAGATCATGCACGGTACAAAATACTTAAATACTTAGTAGTCTTCTCCCCATACCAATATTTTGGTACCACTTCCAAAATGTATTTTGATACTTTTCAATAAAGGAGACCACAATAAATGTCAATATTGGCTTTATTTTAATAAAATATCTTAGGGTGCATGAAACATATGTTTATTATTGCAAGTTTGTCCTTCAATAAAATGTTGAACATACTAGACAACTTGTCTTTTAGTAGTAAGTAAACAAACAAAGACTCCTAATTAGTCTGCTGACGTATTGTGTCATTTATACACCTATTATTTTATACACATTATTAAGGAAATAACTGTAAAAATGGATTATTAAAACACTTGTTCATTTACTGTTAATATCTGCTTATTTTCTCTTTTAACATGTTCTATCTACACTTCTGTTCAAATGTAATAATCACTTATTCTTCTTTGATACTTGACTTTAGTTTTGGATGATACCACACATTTAAGTATGGATGTGATACCAAGTAGTTACAGGATCATACAATAAAATGTAATACCTAACAAACCAATTCTGATGTAAAGAGTAGGTGTTGCGCTGTTATCTCTTTTAACATGTTCTATCTACACTTCTGTTCAAATGTAATAATCACTTATTCTTCTCTTCTTTGATACTTGACATTAGTTTTGGATGATACCACACATTCAGGTGTCGTTCCGATATCAAGTAGTTAAAGGATTATACATTGGTCATATTTAAAGTCCTCATGTGTCCAGGAACATATTTACTGACTATATAAACATAATATACATTTTTTTAAAAGGAAATAAAAATTTTTTTGACGATAACAAATATTGATGTAATCATAGTAGCATCAACTAGACACACTATTATACTTGGTATCATTAGATAGACAGATAGTACTTTATTGATTCCTTCAGGAGAGTTCCTTCAGGAAAATGACAGTGGATGTTCAGGTTCACATTCAAGCGCGCAAGCTTTTGTTAGCGGTGAGCTATTGCATCCTACTACGGTGTGTAGTGAAGCATATTTAGCTATTCCTCGTCCTGCAGTGATAACAGTACTTGAAAGAAACCTACTTTTTTTGTCACCGTGAAGGCGAGGATTAATGATTTAGAAGAAGTACCCAAATCCCAGTGGGCCATACCACAGAAGGTGGCTGAGAACAACAGGGCCAAGGTTCCGTGGGACTTCAGCTTCCAGACTAACAAACAGCTTCTGGCTAACCAACCAGACATAGTGATGGTGGACAGAGAGCAGAAAAGGCTGGTGGTGACAGATGTGGCCATCCCAGCTGACGCCAACATCAGGAAGAAGGAACATGAGAAACTTGAGAACGGATGTGGAAGGTCAAGGCTAGCGTGGTCCCCGTGGTAGTGGGGGGTGCTTGGAGCAGTAACCCCCAAAACTGGGAGAGTGGCTTCAACGGATCCCAGGGACAACATCTGAAGCCTCAGTCCAGAAGAGCGCAGTCCTAGGAACAGCCAAGATACTAGGCAGAACCCTCAAACTCACAGGTTTTTGGTAGAGGACCCGAGCTTGGAGGATGACACAGATACCACCCCGCTGGGGTGAGGAGATTTTTTATATATATATATATATATATATATATATATATGTAGGTGTGGGAAAAAATCACAAGACTACTTCATCTCTACAGATCTGTTTCATGAGGGGTTCCCTCAATCATCAGGAGAAGCGCATATGCCAAATCTTCAAAGAAAACGGCCTACGGATCACGATTGAAGCCAACAAGCAAACCGTCAACTTCCTCGACGTCACTTTCAACCTGAGAAATAACAGCTACCAACCATTCACGAAACCCAACACAACACTCCAATACGTGCACCATGACAGCAACCACCCACCCACCACCACGAAAAGAATACCTACCGGAATTAATAAAAGGCTATCGATGCTGTCATCCAGCAAAGCTGAATTCGACCAAGCAACCCCCCCGTACCAGAAAGCACTTGATGAAAGCGGATACAACTTCACCCTCACCTATGAACCCACCCCAGGAAACCAACCAAAAAAGAGCAGAAAACGGAACAACATCATCTGGTACAATCCGCCATTCAGCAAAGACGTCTCAACCAACATCGGCCGCAAGTTCCTCACTCTGATCGACAAACACTTCCCCAAAGGCAACACCCTAAGAAAAATATTCAACAAGAACAACATTAAATTGAGCTACAGCTGTATGAATAACATGCAACAAATCATTTCAAACCACAACAAAGCAATTGCAAAAGGACTGCCTACCCCCAGACTAAACGACTCTGAAACCAATAAAGAATGTAACTGTCGCAAGAAACCTGATTGCCCTCTCAACGGAGGGTGCTTACAGACATCAGTCGTTTACCAAGCAAAGGTAATACGCAAGGACATTAACACATCCGACACGTACGTAGGATTAACCGAAGGAGCGTTCAAAACAAGATGGAATAATCACAACGCCTCCTTTAGAAACCAGACTTTGCAGAATTCTACAGAACTCAGCAAACACATTTGGAACCTCAAAGACAATAATGTTGAATATTCAATAACATGGCAAATTCTTGCATCCAGCACACCTTACAACAGTGGTAATAAAAGATGCAACCTATGCTTAAAAGAGAAACTGTTTATTATATATCATCCAGATCTATCATCCCTCAACAAGCGCAGTGAAATAATTTCAACATGCCGCCATAGACGGAAACACCTCCTAGGTAACACATGAGCCAATCACCACACCCTACGCCTGCTTGTACCCACCCACTCGGTGCTCTATATAAACCATTGTATGTGAATGCTTCCATTAAAATCTCCTGATGATTGAGGGAACCCCTCATGAAACAGATCTGTAGAGATGAAGTAGTCTTGTGATTTTTTCCCACACCTACATATTGCTCTCTACCACGGTATCGAGCACTATTCTCCGGATAATCCAATCAAGACATATATTTATATATATATATATCTTTATTAATAATTTGCAGTTGTTAATTGAAGTTGTAATTTTTCAAATTTCGGAAACAACTGTCCCTCTCCAATCATCGACTATTTCCAATAAAATTGTCCTCCTGGTTGAAACTTAAGTGAGATATTGCCCAGATTACAATGACCTCATTTACAGTCATTTTTCTGCATCAAATGAGACTGTGCGGGCGTCGTCAGTGAGGAGATGTCACTGCTGCAGTTCCATTCTTATGAGAACATCTCCTATCACGTCCTGGCTAGCATACACGGCTCTTCACCGCCTACACTTGTTCCGGAAATAGAAGAATATTCAGAGGCAAGCATTGAGAGACGAGCCACTTGCTGTCTGACATCCACTCCTAAATCACCTCATTTTGCCATAAAAAGGAAGGGATGTGAAAGAAAGGAGAGTTTGCAAGCCCACTAAATCCAGCACATTTACGTCCACTTTTACAACTGCAAGCATGTTTGTTAGTCTTACAACTCCATTAAATGTCTTTACACAGCTTTGAGATTTTCTCTCATTTAACAACCTGTTCATTACAGAGTAGTCAGATTATTATGCAACATTTATGTGACCAAGTCGGGGGTCAGCAAGCTGCACCCAAGTGGCTCAGTGGTCTTCTTTCAGAGATGTGGAAAAATGGAAAGAAAAACAATGACTTTTGTTTTTATATATTTTCTGTAGAACAAACATGACTAACCTTCCTAATTGCTAGAAAGTCCACTGTTTATATCACACATGCTTCACTGATGAGAGGATTTGACAAGCACCGTTTTGTCCTACTCATTTCAGGGATCTTTGAACTCATCGTAGTTTGTTTCCATGTACAACAGAAAGACGTATTTTATGACACTCTTTCTGTGTCTCATTTTGTCCACCAAACCTTTTATGCTGTGTGTGAATGCACAAAGGTTAGCTTTGTTGAATCAGGCATATTTGGTCACTGCATGAATGCAAGCTAATCTATGCTATCATGCTAAATAGGCTAGCTGTATGCACATATTGCATTATCATGCCTCGTTTGTAGCTATATTGGAGCTCATTTTAATTTCTTTTTACTTATGTCCTCTGTGTATTTCATTTATATTTGCATGTCTCATGACACTTTATCTGTATGTAACATTGCCTGCATTTCTCATAGTTGTTTGTGTGCCATGTTGTTCCAGACCCCAGCAAATGTTACCCAGCTTGCAAAGATTGTAATAAATCAATGAGAAGAAGATGATTCCTTTAACTTGGACACACATCTATACCTTTGGCCATTCTGAGCCAGTAAATACCAGAAGTTACCTCATCCTGTGAGAAGCCTCCATTTTACTATTGATTTCCAATGCTGCAAAAATGTGTTGAATAACAATTAAATCAAACATTCCTGTCAAAGATTTGTGTCAGCCTTTGATAGTAGGCTAATATAGCTGATATTGTTATGGTTAGGAGGGGAGGTGACGGCAACAGACACCAGGGAACATAATGTTCTCTATTGCTTATTCCCTTTGGGGTCGCGGGGGGCACTGGTGCCTATTTCAGCTACAATCGGGTGGAAGGCAGGGCACACCCTGGACAAGTCGCTACCTCATCGCAGGGCCAACACAGATAGACAAACAACATTCACACACTAGGGACCATTTAGTGTTGCCAATCAACCTAGCCCCAGGTGCATGTCTTTGGAGTGGGGAGGGGCCTATCCCCATGTGCATGTCTTTGGAGGTGGGAGGACGCTGGAGTACCCGGAGAGAACCCACGCAGTCACAGGGAGAACATGCAAACTCCACACAGAAATATCTTGAGCCCGGGATTGAATCCATGACTACTCAGGGCCTTTGTATTGTGAGGCAGATGCACTAACCCCTCCAAAAATTAAGGACTCCTGAACTGGAGAAGCCAAACTATCAGTTTTCAATTCCTCCATCCTGTCTGTGTGGGTGTTTGTAGTCAGGAGAGCACATCCTGTCCACAAAAGGAGATGTTTGTGTGTAAGTGTCTGGAAAACAACTGATTCAAGCCATAGCTTGAATGTTGACATTGAGCTAGACAGGTAGTCTCTAGACAAGGTTATGTGTTAGAATGTTAGAATAATCATGTATACATATAAACGTCACACAACTTTAGTAAGCTTAAAGTCCGTTGCTATAGTTACTTGTTTTTGTGCTCAAGCTGCATTTTTTTCTATCCGCGTAAGGACAAAACTTCTTGTCTGAGGGGTGGCCTCAGCCGCAAATGTTATCTTTGTTTTAGCCCGCTAACAGCCAAGGACTTCAAGGACCTCAACAAAGATGACAGCATGCAGATGTAACCACTTCTGCAGGCGTCCTGCATCTTGTCCAACACAAACCAATGACATGGCTTGCCCAAAGTTAGGGAAAGAGCCACATACCGGCCACATTTGGGTCGCATTGTCGCTTAGAGCCAGGTCACATTTGAAAAGTTTACATTCCCATTTGTTTTGGACTACTTCCTGATGTCAATCTGTTGCAAAAAGGTCAGATTTTAAGCAATTTCAAGCATTCATAGACTGCCCAAAAAAATCAGATCTAAGTCACTTGAGTGCAAAAAAATAATCAGATTTGGTGACGTTTAAGTGAAATTGGTGAACGAAACAGGAAGTACATTTTGTAGAGAATGCATATATGTTTAAGAGTTCTCTCTTTATTCATAATCATGTTTAAAGCAGCTAATGTTTTTCCATTTGTACTCTTTCTAGTTTTTCCTATTATGTCTGCAAGTAAACTGTGTGCTACCCTGACGGCTTGCACTGTAGGAGTTGGAGTAGTCCCTTATATTTTATCTGTAATAGAACAATGAGGCAGTATTCCTTTCTGGACAGGCGGGGGCTTTCTTCGGATGCAAGAAGTTGTCACTTCCGTTTGAATGTTAGACCATCCCGAGATGAGGGTATGACTGTGTTGATGTGGACTGGTCTCCTGAAGCTTCAGTAAAACTTCTGTCTTGATAGTCCTTCTTACTCTGCATATATGTCATCTGAAAGAATTTGGGATTGACCAGTGACTTTAATTCCCTGGGAGGGAAGACCGGTCAGACGCAACAATTTCCATTCTGCAGCACCTGCACTCAGCAAAGAAAATGTCGCCATAGCACGAACAACAACACACTTTTTCAGGGTCTGTCTGTGTTTTACGAAAATAATTTGTTGAATACGAAACATCATTGCAGTTAGCGAAGATAAATCCTTAAAGTAACTGTTTTATAAGCTGCAGGGTTCAAAGCCCAGGGGAAAAAGTAGCCGCTTATAGTCTGTAAAATACGGTAACAGTAATAAGAAGGTAAACAGATTGATGGTGTTTATTTGTACTTGGTGATCAGGATCCAAGACATAGTCTGCACCGACGTAACAAAGGCCAAGAGGACATTAGTCATGTTACTAGTATAATTATGAGAGCACGTTGGGAGAGGGGTTAGTGCATCTGCCTCACAATAAGAAGGGCCTGAGTAGCCCTGGGTTCAATTCCAGGCTCGGGATCTTTCTGTGTGGAGTTTGCATGTTCTCCCTGTGACTGCCTGGGTTCTACTCTGGCTTCCTCCCACCTCCAAAGACATGCACCTGGGGATAGGCCCCTCCCACTTCCAAAGACATGCACCTGGAGATAGGCCCCTCCCACCTCCAAAGACATGCACCTGGGGATAGGCCCCTCCCACTTCCAAAGACATGCACCTGGAGATAGGCCCCTCCCACCTCCAAAGACATGCACCTGGGGATAGGCCCCTCCCACCTCCAAAGACATGCACCTGGAGATAGGCCCCTCCCACCTCCAAAGACATGCACCTGGGGATAGGCCCCTCCCACTTCCAAAGACATGCACCTGGAGATAGGCCCCTCCCACCTCCAAAGACATGCACCTGGGGATAGGCCCCTCCCACCTCCAAAGACATGCACCTGGGGATAGGCCCCTCCCACTTCCAAAGACATGCACCTGGAGATAGGCCCCTCCCACCTCCAAAGACATGCACCTGGGGATAGGCCCCTCCCACCTCCAAAGACATGCACCTGGGGATAGGCCCCTCCCACCTCCAAAGACATGCACCTGGGGATAGGCCCCTCCCACCTCCAAAGACATGCACCTGGAGAAAGGCCCCTCCCACCTCCAAAGACATGCACCTGGGGATAGGCCCCTCCCACCTCCAAAGACATGCACCTGGAGAAAGGCCCCTCCCACCTCCAAAGACATGCACCTGGGGATAGGTTGATTGGCACCACTAAATGGTCCCTAGTGTGTGAATGTGAGTGTGTCCACAGACCAACTAGAACACTGGAGAACACCAATTAAAGATGGATCAAATGTGTTGTTGTTATGGCAACCGATCAAGCAGCCTGCCTCTGAAGTTGAGCTGTATTTGAATAAATGCTTCAGTTCTTGTCCCAGTCCCCCTAGACACCCGTGGATGTGCTGCCTCTGCAGGTGTCAACACAAGAGCATGAAAACCAAGGTGAGCCATTTCTTTTCTTGCTGGCAGCTGTGCCCTCATCCGTGTTAGCATGTCAGTCGGCCAGCGGACGCCTTGGCGCAGCAGGCGGGGGGCGGGGGGAGGGGGGGGAGGTTTGATGCCACAGGGGTTTCCAGTCTGTCCATATTTCCAACATTGCTGCTGCGTGGTGTTGTTCACCACAGGGAGGACGCTGAGAGGGAGTCTGTCGTCAGCACACTCATTTCATGCAGTGACTTTCCCTTTCCTTAACGCTACTCAGTCAACGCTCGCTGCAAGTCTCTACAGGTCAGACATGAAAAGTGACCGCCTGCGTCTTCTGAATTTTGCAACAGAAGCAGAACATACGATGCTGTTTGAGATCACGGGTGATGTGAGAGGCAGGTGTGTTAGCATCAATGTCAGCACAACAACACACATCACAATCACACAGACTGACAAGTTATGCTAAGCATGGGATGCAGTGGTGTAAAGGACATCACCACTGGACTCTATAGTAGTGGAGACAACTTCTCTGGAGTGATGAATCACAGTTTTCCCTCTGGCAATCTGATGGACCAGTCTGGGTTTGGAGGTTGCCAGGAGAACACTACATTTCGGACTGCATTGTGCCTAATGTGAAATTTGCTGGAGGAGGCATCATGGTGTGGGGTTGTTTTTCAGGAGTTGAACTTGGCCCCTTAGTTCCAGTGAAAGGAACTTTAAAGGCTCCAGAATACCAAAACATTTTGGACAATTCCATGCTCCCAACCATGTGGGAACAGTTTGGAGCGGGCCCCTTCTTCTTCCAACATGACTGTGCACCAGTGCACAAAGCAAGGTCCATAAAGACATGGATGACAGAATCTGGTGTGGATGAACTTGACTGGCCTGCACAGAGTCCTGACCTGAACCTATTAGAACACCTTTGGGATGAATTAGAACGGAGACTGCGAGCCAGGCCTTCTCGTGTGTGACCTCACCAATGCGGTTTGGAAGAATGGTGGACAATTGGTGACAAAGCAGACAGAAACACTTCCCATTTGCATGTGTAGGAGGAGAGTCTGATTCCCCGATGATGCTGCTGGTGATGAGAAGTGTGATGACTCAGAGGCTGGGAGCCAAAGAGGAGGGTGAAGCACTAAAAAAGACAAGCCAAGGCAGGTGGAGGAGGAGGAGTGTTACACAAGGTGCCAACTACAATTACAAAGCATGTCACATGTACATAAGATTCTGAAGGTGGGCTCAAAGTGTGTGTGTGTGTGTGTGTGTGTGTGTGTGTGTGTGTGTGTGTGTGTGTGTCCTGGGTATTTGTGTGTGCCCAGCAGGCCAGCATGCAGGAAGTGTGCTAGCATAAGGTGCAAACAACAGGGAGAATGTGCAGAATGTAAATGTCGAGAAGATGATTTTATTTGTTCCAAAGCAAAGTGCGATGCAAGAAGGGGAGGATTCACAAAGTTTATATTTCTTCCCATCACCCTTTTCTGATGTGTTTCATTCAATTTAAGAACATGTTCTTTTCTTTTTTGTGAAATAATAATATTGCCACTGAGCACAAGACTGTACACAGGAGATATGTATGCATATGATGTACTACATGTATGCATGTGATGTACTACATGTATGCATGTGATGTACTACATGTATGCATGTGATGTAGTACATGTATGCATGTGATGTACTACATGTATGCATGTGATGTACTACATGTATGCATGTGATGTACTACACGTACGTATGTGATGTACTACACGTACGTATGTGATGTACTACACGTACGCATGTGATGTACTACACGTACGCATGTGATGTACTACACGTACGCATGTGATGTACTACATGTACGTATGTGATGTACTACATGTCTGCATGTGATGTACTACATGCATGCATGTGATGTACTACATGCATGCATGTGATGTACTACATGCATGCATGTGATGTACTACATGCATGCATGTGATGTACTACATGTATGTATGTGATGTACTACATGTATGCATGTGATGTACTACACGTATGCATGTGATGTACCACATGTATGCATGTGATGTACTACATGTATGTATGTGATGTACTACATGTATGCATGTGATGTACTACATGTATGCATGTGATGTACTACATGTATGCATGTGATGTACTACATGTATGTATGTGATGTACTACATGTATGCATGTGATATTTTACATGTATGCATATGATGTACTACATGTATGCATGTGATGTACTACATGTATGCATGTGATGTAGTACATGTATGCATGTGATGTAGTACATGTATGCATGTGATGTACTACATGTATGCATGTGATGTACTACATGTATGCATGTGATGTACTACACGTACGCATGTGATGTACTACACGTACGTATGTGATGTACTACACGTACGTATGTGATGTACTACATGTACGCATGTGATGTACTACATGTATGCATGTGATATTTTACATGTACGCATATGATGTACTACATGTATGCATGTGATGTACTACATGTATGCATGTGATGTAGTACATGTATGCATGTGATGTAGTACAGGTATGCATGTGATGTACTACATGTATGCATGTGATGTACTACATGTATGCATGTGATGTACTACACGTACGTATGTGATGTACTACACGTACGTATGTGATGTACTACATGTACGCATGTGATGTACTACACGTACGCATGTGATGTACTACATGTATGTATGTGATGTACTACATGTCTGCATGTGATGTACAACATGCATGCATGTGATGTACTACATGCATGCATGTGATGTACTACATGTATGTATGTGATGTACTACATGTATGCATGTGATGTACTACACGTATGCATGTGATGTACCACATGTATGCATGTGATGTACTACATGTATGTATGTGATGTACTACATGTATGCATGTGATGTACTACATGTATGCATGTGATGTACTACATGTATGCATGTGATGTACTACATGTATGTATGTGATGTACTACATGTATGCATGTGATATTTTACATGTATGCATATGATGTACTACATGTATGCATGTGATGTACTACATGTATGCATGTGATGTAGTACATGTATGCATGTGATGTAGTACATGTATGCATGTGATGTACTACATGTATGCATGTGATGTACTACATGTATGCATGTGATGTACTACATGTATGCATGTGATGTACTACACGTACGCATGTGATGTACTACACGTACGTATGTGATGTACTACACGTACGTATGTGATGTACTACATGTACGCATGTGATGTACTACATGTATGCATGTGATATTTTACATGTACGCATATGATGTACTACATGTATGCATGTGATGTACTACATGTATGCATGTGATGTAGTACATGTATGCATGTGATGTAGTACAGGTATGCATGTGATGTACTACATGTATGCATGTGATGTACTACATGTATGCATGTGATGTACTACACGTACGTATGTGATGTACTACACGTACGTATGTGATGTACTACATGTACGCATGTGATGTACTACACGTACGCATGTGATGTACTACATGTATGTATGTGATGTACTACATGTCTGCATGTGATGTACAACATGCATGCATGCGATGTACTACATGCATGCATGCGATATACTACATGCATGCATGCGATATACTACATGCATGCATGCTATATACTACATGCATGCATGCGATGTACTACATGTATGTATGTGATGTACTACATGTATGTATGTGATGTACTACACGTATGCATGTGATGTACCACATGTATGCATATGATGTACTACATGTATGCATGTGATGTACTACATGTATGTATGTGATGTACTACATGTATGCATGTGATGTACTACATGTATGCATGTGATGTACTACATGTATGCATGTGATGTACTACATGTATGCATGTGATATTTTACATGTATGCATATGATGTACTACATGTATGCATGTGATGTACTACATGTATGCATGTGATGTACTACATGTATGCATGTGATGTAGTACATGTATGCATGTGATGTAGTACATGTATGCATGTGATGTACTACACGTATGCATGTGATGTACTACACGTATGCATGTGATGTACTACACATACGTATGTGATGTACTACACGTACGTATGTGATGTACTACATGTACGCATGTGATGTACTACACGTACGCATGTGATGTACTACATGTACGTATGTGATGTACTACATGTCTGCATGTGATGTACTACATGCATGCATGTGATGTACTACATGTATGCATGTGATGTACTACATGTATGCATGTGATGTACTACATGTATGTAAGTGATGTACTACATGTATGCATGTGATGTACTACATGCATGCATGTGATGTACTACATGCATGCATGTGATGTACTACATGTATGCATGTGATGTACTACATGCATGCATGTGATGTACTACATGCATGCATGTGATGTACTACATGCATGCATGTGATGTACTACATGCATGCATGTGATGTACTACATGCATGCATGTGATGTACTACATGCATGCATGTGATGTACTACATGCATGCATGTGATGTACTACATGCATGTATGTGATGTACTACATGCATGCATGTGATGTACTACATGCATGCATGTGATGTACTACATGCATGCATGTGATGTACTACATGTATGTATGTGATGTACTACATGTATGCATGTGATGTACTACATGCATGCATGTGATGTACTACATGCATGCATGTGATGTACTACATGCATGCATGTGATGTACTACATGTATGCATGTGATGTACTACATGTACGCATGTGATGTACTACATGTACGCATGTGATGTACTACATGTACGCATGTGATGTACTACATGTACGCATGTGATGTACTACATGTATGCATGTGATGTACTACATGTATGCATGTGATGTACTACATGTATGCATGTGATGTACTACATGTATGCATATGATGTACTACATGTATGTATGTGATGTAGATTAGATTAGATAGTACTTTATTTATTCCGTCAGGAGAGTTCCTTCAGGAAAATTACAATTTTCAGCACAATCCCATTCAAGATCAGACAAACATTACAGGGAGACAGAACAGGATCGCTGACGGGTCTGCCGGCTTCCAGCGCCCCTTACAAAAAAGATGAGATACAGGTAAACAAGGAGGGGGAATAGAGGATTAAAACAGAATAAAATAAAAAAAAATCAGTCTTAGCCTGGGTCCTGGAGAGGGGGTGCAGACTGAGGCCAAGGGAAAAAAAAAACAACTCATAGCCATAATACACATCCCTCTTCCATGTGTGTAAGAGGGAAACATCAAACATCAAAGAACACAGAGGACATTAAAGACATTAAAGCAGCAGATACAACCAGACACTTCTACATACAGCTATGAATAAAAAGTGAAAGAAACATATCCACTGTGGTGGCCTCTGCGGTGTTCCACGCCATCGTCCGCTGGGGAGGAGGGAGCATGGCCAGAGACAGGAGCAGACCCAACAAAGCAACCAAAACAGCCGACTCCACTCTCGGCCAGTGTCCAGTCCGCATGGATGAGCGAGGATACGTCCAAGGTGACTGAGGTGTCCGACACCTGCTCACCCAGTCAAGCCTCTCCGTCCCAGCGCTCAGTGCTAGCTCCGCAGTCCTGTCCCCTCATCCGCATCTCTTCCAGTCCCTCCAAACTCTGCAGTCCTGTCCCCTCATTCGCATCTCTTCCAGTCCCTCCAAACTCTGGAGTCCTGTCCCCTCATCCGCATCTCTTCCAGTCCCTCCAAACTCTGCAGTCCTGTCCCCTCATCCGCATCTCTTCCAGTCCCTCCAAACTCTGCAGTCCTGTCCCCTCATCCGCATCTCCTCCAGTCCCTCCAAACTCCGCAGTCCTGTCCCCTCATCCGCATCTCTTCCAGTCCCTCCAAACTCTGCAGTCCTGTCCCCTCATCCGCATCTCTTCCAGTCCCTCCAAACTCCGCAGTCCTGTCCCCTCATCCGCATCTCTTCCAGTCCCTCCAAACTCTGCAGTCCTGTCCCCTCATCCGCATCTCTTCCAGTCCCTCCAAACTCCGCAGTCCTGTCCCCTCATCCGCATCTCTTCCAGTCCCTCCAAACTCTGCAGTCCTGTCCCCTCATCCGCATCTCTTCCAGTCCCTCCAAACTCTGCAGTCCTGTCCCCTCATTCGCATCTCTTACAGTCCCTCCAAACTCTGGAGTCCTGTCCCCTCATCCGCATCTCTTCCAGTCCCTCCAAACTCTGCAGTCCTGTCCCCTCATCCGCATCTCTTCCAGTCCCTCCAAACTCTGCAGTCCTGTCCCCTCATCCGCATCTCCTCCAGTCCCTCCAAACTCCGCAGTCCTGTCCCCTCATCCGCATCTCTTCCAGTCCCTCCAAACTCTGCAGTCCTGTCCCCTCATCCGCATCTCCTCCAGTCCCTCCAAACTCTGCAGTCCTGTCCCCTCATCCGCATCTCCTCCAGTCCCTCCAAACTCCGCAGTCCTGTCCCCTCATCCGCATCTCTTCCAGTCCCTCCAAACTCCGCAGTCCTGTCCCCTCATCCGCATCTCTTCCAGTCCCTCCAAACTCTGCAGTCCTGTCCCCTCATCCGCATCTCCTCCAGTCCCTCCAAACTCCACAGTCCTGTCCCCTCATCCGCATCTCCGCCAGTCCCTCCAAACTCCGCAGTCCTGTCCCCTCATCCGCATCTCTTCCAGTCCCTCCAAACTCCGCAGTCCTGTCCCCTCATCCGCATCTCTTCCAGTCCCTCCAAACTCCGCAGTCCTGTCCCCTCATCCGCATCTCTTCCAGTCCCTCCAAACTCTGCAGTCCTGTCCCCTCATCCGCATCTCTTCCAGTCCCTCCAAACTCTGCAGTCCTGTCCCCTCATCCGCATCTCTTCCAGTCCCTCCAAACTCTGCAGTCCTGTCCCCTCATCCGCATCTCTTCCAGTCCCTCCAAACTCTGCAGTCCTGTCCCCTCATCCGCATCTCCTCCAGTCCCTCCAAACTCCGCAGTCCTGTCCCCTCATCCGCATCTCTTCCAGTCCCTCCAAACTCTGCAGTCCTGTCCCCTCATCCGCATCTCTTCCAGTCCCTCCAAACTCTGCAGTCCTGTCCCCTCATCCGCATCTCCTCCAGTCCCTCCAAACTCCGCAGTCCTGTCCCCTCATCCGCATCTCCTCCAGTCCCTCCAAACTCCGCAGTCCTGTCCCCTCATCCGCATCTCTTCCAGTCCCTCCAAACTCTGCAGTCCTGTCCCCTCATCCGCATCTCTTCCAGTCCCTCCAAATTCTGCAGTCCTGTCCCCTCATCCGCATCTCCTCCAGTCCCTCCAAACTCTGCAGTCCTGTCCCCTCATCCGCATCTCTTCCAGTCCCTCCAAACTCTGCAGTCATGTCCCCTCATCCGCATCTCTTCCAGTCCCTCCAAACTCCGCAGTCCTGTCCCCTCATCCGCATCTCCTCCAGTCCCTCCAAACTCCGCAGTCCTGTCCCCTCATCCGCATCTCCTCCAGTCCCTCCAAACTCTGCAGTCCTGTCCCCTCATCCGCATCTCTTCCAGTCCCTCCAAACTCTGCAGTCATGTCCCCTCATCCGCATCTCTTCCAGTCCCTCCAAACTCCGCAGTCCTGTCCCCTCATCCGCATCTCCTCCAGTCCCTCCAAACTCCGCAGTCCTGTCCCCTCATCCGCATCTCCTCCAGTCCCTCCAAACTCCGCAGTCCTGTACCCTCATCCGCATCTCTTCCAGTCCCTCCAAACTCCGCAGTCCTGTCCCCTCATCCGCATCTCCTCCAGTCCCTCCAAACTCCGCAGTCCTGTCCCCTCATCCGCATCTCTTCCAGTCCCTCCAAACTCTGCAGTCCTGTCCCCTCATCCGCATCTCTTCCAGTCCCTCCAAACTCTGCAGTCCTGTCCCCTCATCCGCATCTCCTCCAGTCCCTCCAAACTCCGCAGTCCTGTCCCCTCATCCGCATCTCTTCCAGTCCCTCCAAACTCTGCAGTCCTGTCCCCTCATCCGCATCTCTTCCAGTCCCTCCAAACTCTGCAGTCCTGTCCCCTCATCCGCATCTCCTCCAGTCCCTCCAAACTCCGCAGTCCTGTCCCCTCATCCGCATCTCCTCCAGTCCCTCCAAACTCTGCAGTCCTGTCCCCTCATCCGCATCTCTTCCAGTCCCTCCAAACTCTGCAGTCCTGTCCCCTCATCCGCATCTCCGCCAGTCCCTCCAAACAGACTCCGGTGTGGCAGAGACCCTGCAGCTGGTCTTCATGGCCAAAAGGCTCCCGGGAGGCAGATCCAGAAGTCCACAAAAAAAGCACCACAGAGGTCACGAAAGTGCCACCCCTTGTCACACAGTCCCAAAGGGTCCCGGACCAAAATGCAAAAAAATATAATAAGACATGAAAACAAGAGGGAAACACAAAAGGATGACACAAGAGCACAGAGCTCCTGTCTACAGCAGCCACTACAGCAGCGCCATCTTGGAAAAAAAAAAAAAATGTACTACATGTATGTATGTGATGTACTACATGTACGTATGTGATGTACTACATGTACGTATGTGATGTACTACATGTACGCATGTGATGTACTACATGTACGCATGTGATGTACTACATGTACGCATGCGATGTACTACATGTACGCATGCGATGTACTACATGTATGCATGCGATGTACTACATGTATGCATGCGATCTACTACATGTATGCATGCGATGTACTACATGTATGCATGCGATGTACTACATGTATGTATGCGATGTACTACATGTATGCATGCGATGTACTACATGTATGCATGCGATGTACTACATGTATGTATGCGATGTACTACATGTATGCATGCGATGTACTACATGTATGTATGTTATGTACTACATGTATGCATATGATATTTTACATGTATGCATATATTTTACATGTATGCATATGATGTACTACATGTATGTATGCGATGTACTACATGTATGTATGCGATGTACTACATGTATGTATGCGATGTACTACATGTATGTATGTGATGTACTACATGTATGCATATGATATTTTACATGTATGCATATATTTTACATGTATGCATATGATGTACTACATGTATGTATGCGATGTACTACATGTATGTATGCGATGTACTACATGTATGTATGCGATGTACTACATGTATGTATGCGATGTACTACATGTATGTATGCGATGTACTACATGTATGTATGCGATGTACTACATGTATGCATGCGATGTACTACATGTATGTATGTGATGTACTACATGTATGCATGTGATGTACTACATGTATGCATGTGATATACTACATGTATGCATATGATATACTACATGTATGTATATGATATACTACATGTATGCATATGATGTACTACATGTGATGTACTACATGTATGCATATGATATACTACATGTATGCATGTGATGTACTACATGTATGCATGTGATGTACTACATGTATGCATGTGATGTACTACATGTATGCATGTGATGTACTACATGTATGCATGTGATGTACTACATGTATGCATGTGATGTACTACATGTATGCATGTGATGTACTACATGTATGCATGTGATGTACTACATGTATGCATGTGATGTACTACATGTATGTATGTATGTGATGTACTACATGTATGCATATGATATACTACATGTATGCATATGATGTACTACATGTGATGTACTACATGTATGCATATGATGTACTACATGCATGCATGTGATGTACTACATGTATGCATGTGATGTACTACATGTATGCATGTGATGTACTACATGTATGCATGTGATGTACTACATGTATGCATGTGATGTACTACATGTATGCATGTGATGTACTACATGTATGTATGTGATGTACTACATGTATGTATGTGATGTACTACATGTATGTATGTGATGTACTACATGTATGCATGTGATGTACTACATGTATGCATGTGATGTACTACATGTATGCATGTGATGTACTACATGTATGCATGTGATGTACTACATGTATGCATGTGATGTACTACATGTATGCATGTGATGTACTACATGTATTTATGTGATGTACTACATGTATGTATGTGATGTACTACATGTATGTAAGTGATGTACTACATGTATGTGATGTACTACATGTATGCATGTGATGTACTACATGTATGCATGTGATGTACTACATGCATGTATGTGATGTACAACATGTATGTATGTGATGCACTACATGTATGCATGTGATGTACTACATGTAAGTACAGTGGGGCAAAAAAGTATTTAGTCAGCCACCAATTGTGCAAGTTCTCCCACTTCAAATGATGACAGAGGTCTGTCATTTTCATCATAGGTACACTTCAACTGTGAGAGACAGAATGTGGAAAAAAAATCCAGAAATTTTAAAGAATTTATTTGTAAATGATGGTGGAAAATAAGTATTTAGTCAAGCATTCAAAGCTCTCACTGATGGAAGGAGGTTTTGGCTCCAAATCTCACGATACATGGCCCCATTCATTCTTTCCTTAACACGGATCAATCGTCCTGTCCCCTTAGCAGAAAAACAGCCCCAAAGCATGATGTTTCCACCCCCATGCTTCACAGTAGGTATGGTGTTCTTGGGATGCAACTCTGTATTCTTCTTCCTCCAAACACCACCAGTTGAGTTTATACCAAACAGAGGATAGGGAGAATGTCATGTGGTCAGATGAAACCGAAATAGAACTTTTTGGTCCCACTTCATCGGTCTCTCACAGTTGAAGTGTACCTATGATGAAAATGACAGAACTCTGTCATCATTTGAAGTGGGAGAACTTGCACAATCGCTGGCTGACTAAATACTTTTTTGCCCCACTGTATATGACTGGTCCAAGGGCCTGAAGGTCACTTACAAGAGGGCAAACGTGGAGTACTGGTCCAAGGGCCTGAGGGAGTTGGAGGTCACTTACATGAGGACAAAGATGGAGGACTGGTCCAAGGGCCTGAGGTGACTGGAGGTCAGTCACATGAGGGCGAGGATGGAGGACTGGTCCAAGGGCCTGAGGTGGCTGAAGGTCACTTACATGAGGGCGAGGATGGAGGACTGGTCCAAGGGCCTGAGGTGGCTGGAGGTCAGTCACATGAGGGCAAAGGTGGAGGACTGGTCCAAGGGCCTGAGGTGGCTGAAGGTCACTTACATGAGGGCGAGGATGGAGGACTGGTCCAAGGGCCTGAGGTGGCTGGAGGTCAGTCACATGAGGGCAAAGGTGGAGGACTGGTCAAAGGGCCTGAGGTGGCTGGGGGTTGTCACATGAGGGCGAGGATGGAGGACTGGTCCAAGGGCCATAGGTGACTGGAGGTCAGTCACATGAGGGCGAGGATGGAGGACTGGTCCAAGGGCCTGAGGTGGCTGAAGGTCACTTACATGAGGGCGAGGATGGAGGACTGGTCCAAGGGCCTGAGGTGGCTGGAGGTCAGTCACATGAGGGCAAAGGTGGAGGACTGGTCCAAGGGCCTGAGGTGGATGGAGGGCAGTCACATGAGGGCGAGGATGGAGGACTGGTCCAAGGGCCTGAGGTGGATGGAGGTCAGTCACATGAGGGCGAGGATGGAGGACTGGTCCAAGGGCCAAAGGTGACTGGAGGTCAGTCACATGAGGGCGAGGATGGAGGACTGGTCCAAGGGCCTGAGGTGGCTGGGGGTTGTCACATGAGGGCGAGGATGGAGGACTGGTCCAAGGGCCATAGGTGACTGGAGGTCAGTCACATGAGGGCGAGGATGGAGGACTGGTCCGAGGGCCTGAGGTGGCTGAAGGTCACTTACATGAGGGCGAGGATGGAGGACTGGTCCAAGGGCCTGAGGTGGCTGGAGGTCAGTCACATGAGGGCAAAGGTGGAGGACTGGTCCAAGGGCCTGAGGTGGATGGAGGGCAGTCACATGAGGGCGAGGATGGAGGACTGGTCCAAGGGCTTGAGGTGGATGGAGGTCAGTCACATGAGGGCGAGGATGGAGGACTGGTCCAAGGGCCAAAGGTGACTGGAGGTCAGTCACATGAGGGCGAGGATGGAGGACTGGTCCAAGGGCCTGAGGTGGCTGGGGGTTGTCACATGAGGGCGAGGATGGAGGACTGGTCCAAGGGCCATAGGTGACTGGAGGTCAGTCACATGAGGGCGAGGATGGAGGACTGGTCCAAGGGCCTGAGGTGGCTGAAGGTCACTTACATGAGGGCGAGGATGGAGGACTGGTCCAAGGGCCTGAGGTGGCTGAAGGTCACTTACATGAGGACAAAGATGGAGGACTGGTCCAAGGGCCATAGGTGACTGGAGGTCAGTCACATGAGGGCGAGGATGGAGGACTGGTCCAAGGGCCTGAGGTGGCTGAAGGTCACTTACATGAGGGTGAGGATGGAGGACTGGTCCAAGGGCCTGAGGTGGCTGGAGGTCAGTCACATGAGGGCAAAGGTGGAGGACTGGTCCAAGGGCCTGAGGTGGATGGAGGTCAGTCACATGAGGGCGAGGATGGAGGACTGGTCCAAGGGCCAAAGGTGACTGGAGGTCAGTCACATGAGGGCGAGGATGGAGGACTGGTCCAAGGGCCTGAGGTGGCTGGGGGTTGTCACATGAGGGCGAGGATGGAGGACTGGTCCAAGGGCCATAGGTGACTGGAGGTCAGTCACATGAGGGCGAGGATGGAGGACTGGTCCAAGGGCCTGAGGTGACTGAAGGTCACTTACATGAGGGCGAGGATGGAGGACTGGTCCAAGGGCCTGAAGTGGGTGGGGGTTGTCACATGAGGGCGAGGATGGAGGACTGGTCCAAGGGCCTGAGGTGACTGAAGGTCACTTACATGAGGGCGAGGATGGAGGACTGGTCCAAGGGCCTGAAGTGGCTGCTTTTAACATCCACACCAGCAACTCCACAACCAATCCATGAAAATGGAGTAATAATTATACAAGACTGTTTATTTAATGGGAAAATCAGGACTTTGCAACAGAATAATTCCCTTTTATTAAAAGTTGCATTATATTGCTTTTTTGAAAAATATATAATTCTAAATTAGTGTCGGAGATGCAACAAAGGCTTATTGGAATTATGTTGGCCCAAATCAAGCTGATGCTGAAATTTAAAGAGGTATTTCCAAGGAGCCCTAATGGAACTAGGGTTGTACGGTGTACCTGTACTAGTATAGTCCCGTGATACTCATCAGTCATATTCAGTACTATACCACCCATGAAAATCACCTGTCCCCAACTCTGCTTTTTTTTTTACAGGCATGACAGTGCATCATTGTCACATTGCTGGTTTTACAGGCAGGGGAGCATGTTCGGCAGTGCGCGCACACCGAGTACGGCCACATTTTGTTGTAAAAAGTCAAGATAAAGGTGAAGTTATAACACTGAAACACCCTCGGGAAGAGCTGCTTTAAACACATGACTAGCTTACTAGCTAGCAGCTAAAGTCCAGTGTTTTAACTACTTCTAAATCACTAATCCTGGTCTCCATGGCAACAAATACCATGGGTGGATCGACACCTTATCCACTGTAATGATACCAAGTACAAGAGCGCATCTAGTCGATACTATTATGATTACATCGATATTATTTTAACATCACAAAATGTTTATTATTTTTTTAAATGTATTTATATGATTTATATAAAGTCAGTAAATATGTCTCTGGACACATGAGGACTTTGAATATGACCAATGTATGATCCTGTAACTACTTGGTATCGGATCGATACTTAAAAGTGTGGTATCATCCAAAACTAATGTCAAGTATCAAAGAAGAGAAGAATAAGTGATTATTACATTTGAACAGAAGTGTAGATAGAACATGTTAAAAGAGAAAGCAAGCAGATATTAACAGTAAATGAACAAGTGGATTAATAATCCATTTTTACAGTTTGTCCCTCATAATGTGTATAAAATAATAGGTGTATAAATGACACAATATGTTACTGCAGACTAATTAGGAGTCTTTGTTTACTTACTACTAAAAGACAAGTTGTCTAGTATGTTCAACATTTTATTGAAGGACTAAATGACAATAATAAACATATGTTTCATATACACTTACATTTTTTGTTCAAATAAAGCCAATAACGACATTTTTGTGGTCCCCTTTATTGAGAGAAGTATTGGTATTGGGACAACACTGACACACACACACACACACACACACACACACACACACACACAGTGGCAGAAATGTAAATGGGCACCTATATATATCCAAACCTTGTGTTGTTAAAAGGAAAGGCCATGTAACACACTGGTAAAAATGCCTGTTACATTTCTAACTTCATAATTATTCACAAAAAACACCATAGTTTGTCAGTGTGAAGATGAAATATCTTGTCTTTGCAGTCTATTCAATTGAATATAAGTTGAAAAGGATTTGTTGTATTCTCTTTTTATTTAGCATTTACACAAGGTGACAACTTCACTGCTTTCAGGTTTTTTGTCTACGCTAGTTGTTTTTTTTAAAGTGCATTACTGTATATTGAAAAACACACAGTTATTATTTTTATAGTTACAGTAAGTCCTGCTAGTGAGCTGTCTGTATTTTAGCATAATGTATTTTTTTTGTGGTGTAAATTCATTTTATTATTCAGTTTTTCCTGGATGTCGAGCACACACTGGATTGTTGGTAGACTCACACAAAGTAAACACGACTGCATGAGTTTGCAGGTGAGGCGTGACTTTGGGGACTCACTCCAAACAAGTTGAGCTTCTTCTTTTGTGTTGGTGTTAGTCCCACAGTAAAGTGGAGGTGAGGCCAGCAGCTGCCTGAAGAGAAGTGAGCCAGGTCAGGCCCACACGCTGCTGATGTGGCTCACAGAGTCACAGGAGACTTCTGCTTCCACTGCACAGGATGTGAACTGTTTCCTGACAGCTTTTTGCACTAAAGTTCCCGGAATTGTTGCGGAAGGTCAATTTTAGGGCGTTTTTATTTTAAACCCCAAAATCAGTGAAGTTGTCACCTTGTGTAAATGCTAAATAAAAAGAGAATACAACAAATCCTTTTCAACTTATATTCAATTGAATAGACTGCAAAGACAAGATATTTCATCTTCACACTGACAAACTTTGGGTTTTGTCACTGACACTATATGTAAACTTTTGATTGCAACTGTAATATATATATATCCATCCATCCATCATCTTCCGCTTATCCGAGGTCGGGTCGCGGGGGCAGCAGCTAGGCAGGGAAGCCCAGACTTCCCTATCTCCAGCCACTTCGTCTAGCTCTTCCCGGGGGATCCCGAGGCGTTCCCAGGCCAGCCGGGAGACATAGTCTTCCCAACGTGTCCTGGGTCTTCCCCGTGGCCTCCTACCAGCTGGACGTGCCCTAAACACATCCCTAGGGAGGCGTTCGGGTGGCATCCTGACCAGATGCCCGAACCACTTCATCTGGCTCCTCTCGATGTGGAGGAGCAGCGGCTTTACATTGAGCTCCTCCCGGATGGCAGAGCTTCTCACCCTATCTCTAAGGGAGAGCCCCGCCACCCGGCGGAGGAAACTCATTTCGGCCGCTTGTACCCATGATCTTATCCTTTCGGTCATGACCCAAAGCTCATGACCATAGGTGAGGATGGGAACGTAGATCGACCGGTAAATTGAGAGCTTTGCCTTCCGGCTCAGCTCCTTCTTCACCACAACGGATCGATACAACGTCCGCATTACTGAAGACGCCGCACCGATCCGCCTGTCGATCTCACGATCCACTCTTCCCCCATATATATATATATATATATATATATATATATATATATATATATATATATATATATATGTATATATATATATATATATATATATATATATATATATATATATATATATATATATATATATATATATATATATATATATGTAGCCTGTATGTTACTTTAGTAAAGCACTGTACAAGTACTAAGTAAACAATGAATTATATAACTGGGCTAGATCAGAAGAAACTAAATTCAACTCTAGGATGGAGAATCATGAGGACTGAACACAGGATTTAAGTTTAAATGGTACCAAATTATATTAAAGAGTTATAGGAAAAATAAACAACATGTAAATTGGAATGGCCATTCACATTTTCAACATAAATGACAGAACGTTCAATATTTACAATGTGATACAGTACTTGTTTTTACCAAAGATGGTATAAGCACAATACGAAAGTTCATTAAACGACCCCGCAAAGTCCACGTTGTGGAGGCAGCGTCCAGAGGGGTTTTAGTGAAGTTAACAAGGTAAATGTGAAGGTTCAGGAGGACAGAAATGAACACGTTGCGTTATGGAAACCAAAGGGAAAAAAAACAGAGCGGCTGCTGAGGAGCCTCCTACCTGCCCGGGGCTCGGTTGGATGGATTCAGTTGGGTTGGTTCAGTTCCAGGCATCAAGCTTCAGACTGTAGCTCGCCATCCAACATGTCCTGTACAACAAGGGCAGGACCAGTCTACCTCGCCATCCAACATGTCCTGTACAACAAGGGCAGGACCAGGCAATTTTACAGTGCGCGCACACAAAATACATTCAGATACCAACTACTAAATAATACTACTGTATTCAAATAGCAAGTATAATTCTTAATATTGTAGAATAAATAATTCATGAATCCAATTAGAATAAATATAATAATTCCATCCATCCATTTTCTACCGCTTATTCCCTTTCGGGGTCACGGGGGGCGCTGGCGCCTATCTCAGCTACAATCGGGCGGAAGGCGGGGTACACCCTGGACAAGTCGCCACCTCATCGCAGGGCCAACACAGATAGACAGACAACATTCACACTCACATTCACACACTAGGGACCATTTAGTGTTGCCAATCAACCTATCCCCAGATGCATGTCTTTGGAGGTGGGAGGAAGCCGGAGTAATTGTTATATCAAAATATTAATTCTCTAATAATATCTAAATGTAGCCATTTCATCCACAAATAAGGTGCAAAGCAGACAGTGGTTGACTGGACTGCATCATAAAATACATTAGATGCATAACATTGACAAGCATCAAACAATTAACACAAGCCAGCAACAAATCAGACAATTGTTGACAGTGCTAAGGTTTCATTCAGTTGACTATATTCAGTTAAAAACAGACATAGAAGTAGATGCTAACACAGGGGTAGGGAACCTTTTTGGCTAAAAGCCAAATATTTTTAAAAGTATTTCCGTGAGAGCCATATATTTTATTTTTTTTTTTAACACTGAATACAACTATATGCATGCATTTTTAAGAAAGACCAACATTTTTTGAGTATATTAAGTCTCTTATTCATTTTAATAACATTGTTATTCTGAGGCTAACCAACAATAAATAAAACACTTTTTACCATTAATGCAACTTCTTGAACAGGTGCGGTAGAAACCGGATGGATGGATGAAAATGCATGAGAATATTTTATATTTTGAATGTTATTTTTGACACTGTGATTACCAGCGGAATTATTCATTACTTATCGTGTTAAGCAATGTCAGCTCAGATTTATCTGAGAGCCAGAAGCAGTCATGAAAAGAGCCACATCTGGCTCTAGAGCCATAGGTTCCCTACCCCTGTGCTAACAGCTCCATTCAAAATGAATGTAGCGGCTAAGCTACACAGATGCAACTCACTAATTCCGCAGATAAATCACACTTAAACACTCTCGCATGACGACCCACGGCTTCAGTAGTTGGCTCCTGCAGTTCGACATGATTACATTTCAGTCAAAAGGCTTAGTTACAAATAAAAGCGTCAAAACAGAGTCACATACCTGCAGCAATGTGTCCAGCTAGCTCTTCCTGGAAGCAGCCCACTACCGGATTTGATGTTTCCCGCGATAGGTCACGTGACCACGCGACGTACTGACGCATGAGGTCATGTGACCGCGTGACGTAATGACGCACGAAGTCATGTGACCGCGTGACGTAATGACGCAGGCGAGACAGCTAAGACAACGAAAATAGGATATTTAATTGGGATTTGAAAGGTTATTTAAATAGAAAGGATATTTAAGTAAAATGATATTTAAATAGAAAGATATTTAATTACAAAGAATATTCAAATGGGGTTTTGAAAGGATATTTAAATAAAATGATATTTAAATAGGTAGATTTAATTAGAAAGAATATTCAATGGGGTTTTGTCACCCAGGTCACATATACATACATACATACATATATACATATATATATATATACATATATATATACATACATACATACATATATATATATACATACATATATATATATATACATACATATATATATATATATATATATATATATATATATATATATGTACATACATACGTATATATATATATATATATATATATGTATATATATATATATATATGTATATATGTATGTATATATATATATATATATGTCTTGACTGGATTATCCAGAGAATAGTGCTCGATACCGTGGTAGAGCGCAATATGTAGGTGTGGGAAAAAATCACAAGACTACTTCATCTCTACAGATCTGTTTCATGAGGGGTTCCCTCAATCATCAGGAGATTTTTCCCACACCTACATATATATATATATATATATATATATATATATATATATTTATATATATATACATACATACGTATATATATATATATATATATATATATATATATATATATATATATATATATATATATATATATATATATATATATATATAGGGGCAGTATAGCTGGCATGAGGAAAAGGAGCACATAGGGCCGTGGTGGTCAGGTACAAGTTGGATGATGGCATGAGGAACATGAGCACATGAGGGAGGGTGAGAAGGTCATGGATGTCAGGGCTTGTTATGTGGAATGCAGAGGTTGCCGTGGTGACAGCAGGGCAAGGACATGGGTGGTGGGGAGCGGTCACATGACCCAGCATCAGACCCCGGAGGAAGATGCCACCAAGCCTCCTCCGACCACACTTGCTCCATGACCGCGGGGGTGGGGGGAACAAATGAGAACAAGATAAGACTGAAGGCCAAAATGCAGCTTTTCTCTACATAAATACACACAAAGCATCTTCAATCACACTCTTGGCTTTACACTGACAAACATTACACAGCAGGAACAAGAATGGTGAAGATGTGACTAATCAAAGTCTATGAGCACAAACTGATGAGGTCTAGGACTTTCAAAAGTCCAGCTGCTGTCCACTCAAAGTCCCGAGAGTTCAAAGACCTGATCAATGACCACCTTCAGAGACTATCATCAAGTCAAGACTATTGTGTTACTAAATAGACCAATTTTATTCAACAGACAGCAAGAAAACAGACCATCCATCCATCCATCTTCTTCCGCTTATACATGGTTGGGGTGCGGGGGCAGCAGCCTAAGCAGGAAAGCTCAGACTCACCGCTCCCCAACCACTTGGTCCAGCTCCTCCCGGGGGATCCCGAGGCGTTCCCAAGCCAGCCGGGAGACATAGTCTTCCCAAGGTGTCCTGGGTCTTCACTGTGGCCTCCTACGGGTTAGACGTGCCCTAAACACCTCCTTAGGGAGGCGTTCGGGAATCATTTTGGTGATTTAACCCCCAATTCCAAGCCTTGATGCTGAGTGCCAAGCAGGGAGGTAATGGCTCCCATTTTTATAGTCTTTGGTATGACTCGGCCGGGGTTTGACTTTGTTTCTCTTCCATGTGAAAAAGTGGAGGTTGTCATCACTACTCTCTGATCCCATCGTCACAATCATACCAACTAATATTCTTGTCTTCATGAAAGAAAGGAATGTTAAATATGTTTGTAATATCATGAAACACATTTAACTTGTTCACCTCTCTTTCATAACTAAATGAATATAAAGGATATATTCATGAATGAGGTAGGTTCCCACCACTTGGTCCGTTGCAAAGTAGCTGGCCTGCACCCTCGCACTAAAATGTTGATATCGTGATATACATGGCAGACTTGTGCGATAACGATAAATATCACAGTATATCATTTGGTATGTGAATGATAATAAAACTATTTTAACACAGATTACAAAGACTCTCCATTTGGCTGCTGACTTTAGCACTTTGGTCAAAACTATTATTCATCTATTTGTTATTTTCTCTTCATATCAGTAAGTGTGTTAAATCTGTTCAAATGTAATAAGCACTTATTTTTCTGCTGTCTTGCTACATTACATTAGTCTTGGACGATACTACAGATTTGGGTATGTACCCAATACCAAGTAGTTACAGGTCATACCGATGCTGATAATGATCATTCAGATTATAAGATGAATGAATGATTGAATTTTTGATCACCATTATAATCAGACAAAAAACAAGCATGGCGGTTTAACAATATTATGAAATATTACCTGTGACCAGGTACTCATTACCTAAGTTTGCAAACTTAGAGAGAAGAAAATATCAATCTAACCACTGTAGTATCAACAATGTACTAACACTATTCTTAGTATCATTATTGTCAATATTTGCATCAAGCCATCCAGCTTTGTTGACATTTAAAGTGGAGGAAGTTTTCAAAAAATGGAGCTACAACGCTGCACTTGTTGTTTCATATGTTGGCCAATAACACCAGAAATGTGTCCAGTGAAAAAGCGTCCGACCGGAACTCTCTAATAACTAAAGTTCCTTGGGTGAATAATGTAAAGTCACCACACCGCTATGTTTTAGTGCTTTCATGGTGAGTTTACTGACAGATATAAGTAAGAACTTGACACTACTTTATATTAGAAATGGCAACAGTGGAGGATGAATGTCACATAAGAAGGTAGAGAAAAAGAAGAAGCTTATCCACTATGTTGTTGACATTGACTACAAAAGCGGACTTGCCCAAATTTTCAGGACTTATGCAGATCCCGAATACAGATCAGCAGGTACCAGAAGGTAAGAAAAGTTGCTTTTGCATAATATTGTGAAACAAAACGTCAGATAATATGTCTTACTTTATACACACAACATAATAATACTCCTATGTTGAAGCACACTACAATCCATCAAGCGGTGTGGCTTCATAGAATCCAAAGTCCTACTAAAACATTTTGATGGATTTGACGAGAGTTCTATATTTTCAATTGAACATACAAAATGTTGGTGTTGTTTACTTGAGTCATATTGTAGTGTACACGTATCTCTTATGTGTGACTGCCATCTACTGTTCACACTTATCATTTCACCATGTACCAAATAAAATAGCATTGAGATCGGTAAGCACAGCCAAAATGATTCCGTACATTAGGCGCACCGCTGTCGAGCTTTGAGAAAATTAAAGGATTTTAAGTGTGCCTTAATAGTCCAGAAAACAGGGTAGATGACTTCTATCACATATCACATATCTATATTGTGCAACCCTTGCTAGCATGCCTATTTTTTTCCCACCCTTTACCCTCAAATATGACAAATTGTTGTTTGGAATATTGCAAAATCCGGCAAACAAAGACTGTGACCATACTATTCTGTTGTCCTTTGTGTCCCCCAGAGATAAGAGTGGCAACACATCAGGGTGTGTGTCTCATTACACACCAAACATCAACTCCCAGTCAATTACCAGCGAGTGTTCCAAAATGGTGTGTGTTGACACAAATAGCAGACTCTAAACGTACATGTCAAGTGAAGGCATCACGTGAAGACTCCTAAAGTAGGCCTTGCACGCGACAGGACTACATAAACTACCAGGAACTATTCCAAACCATGAGTCCTGTGGCAGGAAGTCAAACCACACCCAAAACCTCAGGAAGTCAGTGGAGTCTGAAGGCATTTATGAAAGACTTTTCAAACTTGGCCCGATGACTTCAAGTCCTGCAGACACTGCAAGTTTACCATGCATCTTATTAACAAATTCAAAATGGGACGGTAGGTAAATTACAAAAGGAGTCCTTCAGCATTCTCCCTGACTCTAGAGAACAAAGGTATTATTCCACTTGGGGATGTTGCAAGTCCTGTCAGACGGGATTCTTTGGCCTACTTTCTGTTTCCGATCGGGCTCTGGTGCAATCGAAGAATGGTCACGACGTCTTGCAAAACAACGGGGAGGACAGGCCGACCCTTTTCTCAACCGGACTTCCGAGAACTCTCAGAGAGATCTTAAACTTGGTTTCCATAAAGGACAAGTCAGGCCGTGAATGCAAGCAAAAGCACGGACATTAAAAACATTGATGTCACATCCAAACAATCTTCCCTTCACGGGCACCACCAGCAAGAAGACATGTCCAGGCATTACAGTGCTCGGAATGTCCGGAATGGAAAGAATTTGGGGGCATTCCCAATCTGTGCAGGGTAAGGCTGGGAGGGAGAAGGCCACTCCCTGCTTCACAGAAGGAGCTGACTGGGGTGATCAGCTCAAACAGACTGTGCCTTGTCAGGGTCAACAAGTATTTGCCTCTTCAGGGGGGAAAGGCTGCATAAACTCAGGAAGGCCAAAATTTTTCTGGAAAGGATGCACCCTTTTCTCAAAATACCGGCCTAAGGCAGTGGTGTCAAATCCACGGCCCACAGCCGGATCAGTGTACCAAGTAAAAACTGCTGTTCTAAACCTGTCACCATAGCAATTCTGTTAGACAAACCAACACTTTGATGTACGCTTTTGTAAACCAAACAAGAGGTACACAGTAACTGCGGCTCCTCCTCCTGGACCCGCATGAAACTTAAAACCTGCTCTTTTAGGTCTTCGAACACATCGTCATTCGATATTCAAATGTTATGCTCCTTCAGGGATTCAATTTCACTTTTTATCTGAGTTCTTGGAGTACGTACCCTCTATTAAAAACTGGTTGTCCTCAAAATTTCCTCCAGATAAATTCAAACAAAAAAGAAACTGATAAATGCTCCTGATAAAAAGATGACAAAGTCCCTTGGTGCTCTGGGTGCAACTGTTTCAAGCAGCCTCCGAAACCTTGGCCTTGTGTTGGATCAGGCCAAATCTTTGAAGGGTCTCTGTTGTCAACTGACCAAAAACTGTTGACTTGTGTTGGATCAGGCCAAATCTTTGGAGGGACTCTGTTGTCAACTGACCAAAAACTGTTGACTTGTGTTGGATCAGGCCAAGTCTTTGGAGGGACTCTGTTGTCAACTGACCAAAAACTGTTGACTTGTGTTGGATCAGGCCAAGTGTTTGGAGGGACTCTGTTGTCAACTGACCAAAAACTGTTGACTTGTGTTGGATCAGGCCAAATCTTTGGAGGGACTCTGTTGTCAACTGACCAAAAACTGTTGACTTGTGTTGGATCAGGCCAAATCTTTGGAGGGACTCTGTTGTCAACTGACCAAAAACTGTTGACTTGTGTCGGATCAGGCCAAATCTTTGGAGGGTCCCTGTTGTCAACTGACCAAAAACTGTTGACTTGTGTTGGATCAGGCCAAGTGTTTGAAGGGTCTTTGTTGTCAACTGACCAAAAACTGTTGACTTGTCTTGGATCAGGCCAAGTCTTTGAAGGGTCTCTGTTGTCAACTGAGCAAAAACTGTTGACTTGTGTTGGATCAGGCCAAATCTTTGGAGGGACTCTGTTGTCAACTGACCAAAAACTGTTGACTTGTGTTGGATCAGGCCAAGTGTTTGGAGGGACTCTGTTGTCAACTGACCAAAAACTGTTGACTTGTGTTGGATCAGGCCAAGTGTTTGGAGGGACTCTGTTGTCAACTGACCAAAAACTGTTGACTTGTGTTGGATCAGGCCAAATCTTTGGAGGGACTCTGTTGTCAACTGACCAAAAACTGTTGACTTGTGTTGGATCAGGCCAAATCTTTGGAGGGACTCTGTTGTCAACTGACCAAAAACTGTTGACTTGTGTTGGATCAGGCCAAGTCTTTGGAGGGACTCTGTTGTCAACTGACCAAAAACTGTTGACTTGTGTTGGATCAGGCCAAATCTTTGGAGGGACTCTGTTGTCAACTGACCAAAAACTGTTGACTTGTGTTGGATCAGGCTAAGTGTTTGGAGGGACTCTGTTGTCAACTGACCAAAAACTGTTGACTTGTGTTGGATCAGGCCAAATCTTTGGAGGGACTCTGTTGTCAACTGACCAAAAACTGTTGACTTGTGTCGGATCAGGCCAAATCTTTGGAGGGTCCCTGTTGTCAACTGACCAAAAACAGTTGACTTGTGTTGGATCAGGCCAAGTGTTTGAAGGGTCTTTGTTGTCAACTGACCAAAAACTGTTGACTTGTCTTGGATCAGGCCAAGTCTTTGAAGGGTCTCTGTTGTCAACTGAGCAAAAACTGTTGACTTGTGTCGGATCAGGCCAAGTGTTTGAAGGGTCTCTGTTGTCAACTGACCAAAAACTGTTGACTTGTGTTGGATCAGGCCAAATCTTTGGAGGGACTCTGTTGTCAACTGACCAAAAACTGTTGACTTGTGTTGGATCAGGCCAAGTGTTTAAAGGGTCTTTGTTGTCAACTGACCAAAAACTGTTGACTTGTCTTGGATCAGGCCAAGTCTTTGAAGGGTCTCTGTTGTCAACTGAGCAAAAACCGTTGACTTGTGTCGGATCAGGCCAAGTCTTTGGAGGGACTCTGTTGTCAACTGAGCAAAAACTGTTGACTTGTGTCGGATCAGGCCAAGTGTTTGAAGGGTCTTTGATGTCAACTGACCAAAAACTGTTGACTTGTGTCGGATCAGGCCAAGTCTTTGGAGGGACTCTGTTGTCAACTGACCAAAAACTGTTGACTTGTGTTGGATCAGGCCAAGTGTTTGAAGGGTCTCTGTTGTCAACTGACCAAAAATTGTTGAATTGTGTTAGATCAGTCCAAGTCTTTGGAGGGTCCCTGTTGTCAACTGACCAACAACTGTTTGATCATCTCAGAAATATTACTAAAGTGAGAAATTTGCTGTCAAAATTACGTCTGGAAATGATGATTCAAGCGTTTGTTTCCTCTCATATTAACTATTGTAATTCTCTCTTCACTCTGTTCAACAAGTCAACGCTGAAGAGACTTCAGACACTACTAAGTGCAGCTGCCAGACTTTAGACCAGACCAGTTCACATCACCCCCGTTTGATCCAGTCTTCATTGGCTTCCAGTTAAATTACACATTGAGTTTAACATTTTAGTCCTGACATTCTGTGCAGTGCATGGTGGGGCCCCTCACTAACTTGTTATGTCCCTACTCTTTAGTTGCATGGTGGGGCCCCTCAGTACATCACTAACTTATGTCCCTACTCTTCAGTTGCATGGTGGGGCCCCTCAGTACATCACTAACTTATGTCCCTACTCTTCAGTTGCATGGTGGGGCCCCTCAGTACATCACTAACTTATGTCCCTACTCTTCAGTTGCATGGTGGGGCCCCTCAGTACATCACTAACTTGTTATGCCCCTACTCTTCAGTTGCATGGTGGGGCTCCTCAGTACATCACTAACTTATGTCCCTACTCTTCAGTTGCATGGTGGGGCCCCTCAGTACATCACTAACTTATGTCCCTACTCTTCAGTTGCATGGTGGGGCCCCTCAGTACATCACTAACTTATGTCCCTACTCTTCAGTTGCATGGTGGGGCCCCTCAGTACATCACTAACTTATGTCCCTACTCTTCAGTTGCATGGTGGGGCCCCTCAGTACATCAGTAACTTGTTATGCCCCTACTCTTCAGTTGCATGGTGGGGCCCCTCAGTACATCACTAACTTATGTCCCTACTCTTCAGTTGCATGGTGGGGCCCCTCAGTACATCACTAACTTGTTATGCCCCTACTCTTCAGTTGCATGGTGGGGCCCCTCAGTACATCACTAACTTATGTCCCTACTCTTCAGTTGCATGGTGGGGCCCCTCAGTACATCACTAACTTGTTATGCCCCTACTCTTCAGTTGCATGGTGGGGCCCCTCAGTACATAACTAACTTATGTCCCTACTCTTCAGTTGCATGGTGGGGCCCCTCAGTACATCACTAACTTGTTATGCCCCTACTCTTCAGTTGCATGGTGGGGCCCCTCAGTACATCACTAACTTGTTATGCCCCTACTCTTCAGTTGCATGGTGGGGCCCCTCAGTACATCACTAACTTATGTCCCTACTCTTCAGTTGCATGGTGGGGCCCCTCAGTACATCACTAACTTGTTATGCCCCTACTCTTCAGTTGCATGGTGGGGCCCCTCAGTACATCACTAACTTATGTCCCTACTCTTCAGTTGCATGGTGGGGCCCCTCAGTACATCACTAACTTGTTATGTCCCTACTCTTCAGTTGCATGGTGGGGCCCCTCAGTACATCACTAACTTGTTATGTCCCTACTCTTCAGTTGCATGGTGGGGCCCCTCACTAACTTATGTCCCTACTCTTCAGTTGCATGGTGGGGCCCCTCAATACATCACTAACTTATGTCCCTACTCAGCTTGACACAATATGTTACTGCAGACTAATTAGGAGTCTTTGTTTGTTTACTTACTACTAAAAGACAAGTTGTCTAGTATGTTCAACATTTTATTTAAAGACAATTTTGTTCTTCAATTGCAATAATAAGCATATATTTAATGTACACTAAGATTTGTTGTTAAAATAAAGCCAATAATTACATTTTTGTGGTGCCCTTTATTTAGAAAAGTATTAAAATACATTTTGGTACCGGTACCGGTACCAAAATAATGGTATCGAGACAAGCCTAGATGGGAAATAGGATGGCCCAAGCGAGAGAAATGTAATAAGCAGCTATCATTTCCATGATTCTGATTTTGAAGAAGCAAGGTTCTGGTTAGAGTTTGGATGGAAAGAATATTTAAAAGACTGAAGCCAAATGCAATCAAAAAATGAGGAGCTCCTTTTAAGGGAGTCAACATCCACAGAAAAAAATGAGTAAGAAGAGCTCAGAAACTAGAGAAAATGATGGGAAGGTATTTTGAGTCCTCTTCTACTGATTTTTTCCTCCAGATACTTGCTGACAAAGCAGGAGGAAACACAGGCTTTGGCGTCTATGGAGGACACTTCTAGGGAACGGACATTTTTTCATGTTTATGTTTTTGCTCATAAAGTTAAGTTACATAAATACTGAAGGCAACACAAAGACGTAATTAGTGATCACAATTAGGGTTTAACATGCCTCCATTCATTACATGTCTCCTTTCACACTGGCCGTGTCCGTGGATGACATGACATAAAGAGGGGCGGCATGTCCAGCCTGCAGATGGAAAGGCCAAGCCCGAGTAGAGTGACTTATTTACTAAGTACTCAGAAAGTGATATTTTGGGAAATGACTGCTAGAATTATTTCCAGGAGCAAAAATACGTAAGAGAAGTCGTTAGTGAGTCATCTGAACACTATGGGAGTCATCTGAACACTATGGGAGTCATCTGAACACTATGGGAGTCATCTGAACACTATGGGAGTCATCTGAACACTATGGGAGTCATCTGAACACCATGGGAGTCATCTGAACACCATGGGAGTCATCTGACCACTATGGGAGTCATCTGAACACTATGGGAGTCATCTGAACACTATGGGAGTCATTTGAACACTATGGGAGTCATCTGAACACTATGGGAGTCATCTGAACACTATGGGAGTCATCTGAACACTATGGGAGTCATCTGAACACTATGGGAGTCATCTGAACACTATGGGAGTCATCTGAACACTATGGGAGTCATCTAAACACTATGGGAGTCATCTGAACACTATGGGAGTCATCTGAACACCATGGGAGTCATCTGAACACTATGGGAGTCATCTGAACACTATGGGAGTCATCTGAACACCATGGGAGTCATCTGAACACCATGGGAGTCATCTGACCACTATGGGAGTCATCTGAACACTATGGGAGTCATCTGAACACTATGGGAGTCATCTGAACACTATGGGAGTCATCTGAACACTATGGGAGTCATCTGAACACTATGGGAGTCATCTGAACACTATGGGAGTCATCTGAACACTATGGGAGTCATCTGAACACTATGGGAGTCATCTGAACACTATGGGAGTCATCTGAACACTACGGGAGTCATCTGAACACTATGGGAGTCATCTGAACACTATGGGAGTCATCTGAACACTATGGGAGTCATCTGAACACTATGGGAGTCATCTGAACACTATGGGAGTCATCTGAACACTATGGCTACTCCAAGTCAAACAGAATCCCGGACTTTTAACAACCGTCACAAATCTTGTGAGACTTGCAATCAGTGAACATCAGAAAGGGTCAACTCCACAAACGTTTCACTTTTTCTTTGGCTTTTCCCCCAAATGGTAGACATGTCTCTGCTCAGTACACCGAGGCAAACAAGAATAACACAAAAAGACAGACGGAAAGCAAAGGGAGCTGCTTGGTCTCGACGTGAAAGGACTCGCCTTCCAAGCGATCTGCCGCTGCTCCTCATTCGTCCTGAGCGTCACAGTCGACTGCACAACTTATTGCAATCTTGTTGTGATGTCTCATCTTATGGATTGTGCTGGACCTTAAAACATCCTCTCTATTTCAAATGATCCAAAGAGGAGAGCTAACATGTGGAACACCACTGGTATCATTCTGCTCAAAAAGGTTCATCATGACTACTTACTTATTCATATACTTTTTCAAATCCTCTTGTAATCAGACCGGTATATTTGCCATAAAACTTCCATCTAATATACTGAAATAATGGTCTGATGAAATGGTAAATGGGTTATACTTGTATCGCACTTTTCTACCCTCATTTGACACTATTTCCTCATTCACCCATTCACACACACACACACACACACACACACACACACACACACACACACACACACACACACACACTGATGTGCCATGCAAGGCCCTAACCAGCACCCATCAGGAGCAAGGGTGAAGTGTCTTGCTCAAAGACACAACGGACGTGACGATGTTGGTAGAAGGTGGGGATTGAACCAGGAACCCTCAGGTTGCTGGCACAACCACTTTCTCAAGCGGCGCCACGCCGTCCCCAATTACAAGAAAATAAACAAAATACTTGTTTAACAAAACATGACAACAAACAAGAAATGACTACTGACTGCATGTGAAATAAGCAGGCCACAATGTTACAAAAATGGCAACATTACTCAAACAAAAAGTGTAATTTAGAAGAGGGGTGTGTGCCCTATGGTACTGTAAGTTGTGTAAATCACACCACAGGAGCACTCCAGTCTTTTAGGAATTTGCTGCAAAATGTTTGTCTCACAAATTTTGAAGAAACCTCAGATGTGGACACCCGGGCCTCCAGTGGAATAGTCCACATCTCAAACATCTTAATAAAAAATTAAAAAAGTCCATTATAATGCAAAAGTTAGAAGTACTGTATTTTTCGGACTATAAGGTGCACTTGAAAATCCTTTCCTGTTCTCAAAACTCTACAGTGCGCCTTATAACCCGGGGCGCCTAATGCACGGCATCATTCTGGTTGTGCATACTGACCTCGAAGCTATTTCATTTGGTATATGGTGTAATGATAAGTGTGACCAGTAGATGGCAGTCACACATAAGACACGTGTAAACTGCAGATGGCGCCAGTAAACACCACCGACATATTATATGTTCCATTGAGAATATAGAACATTACACGCGGGGATCAAAAATCTGTCAAAATGTTTTTAGTAAGACTTTGGTCAGCTAAGAAGCCACACCACTTGATGGACTGTCGGCACATTAAACATACAAATATTATACGGTGTGTGTATAAGGTAAGACATATTATCTGCCGTTTTATTTCACAATATTATGCAAAAGCAACTTTTCTTACCTTTTGGTACCTGCTGATCTGTATTTCCTGCGTCCGCCTTTGTAGCATACTTGCCAACCTTGAGACCTCCGATTTCGGAAAGTGGGGGGCGTGGTTGGGGGTGTGGTCAGAAGGGGAGGAGTATATTTACAGCTAGAATTCACCAAGTCAAGTATTTCATATATATACATATATATATACACACATATATATATATATATATAATATATGTATATACACATAATATATATATATATATATATATATATATATATATATATATATATATATATATATATATGTATGTATATATATATATGAAATACTTGACTTTCAGTGAATTCTAGTTGTATATATATATTTTGTTTATACGTATATATATATATATATATATAGATATATATAAAAGAAATACTTGAATTTCAGTGTTCATTTATTTACACATATACACACACATAACACTCATCTACTCATTGTTGAGTTAAGGGTTGAATTGTCCATCCTTGTTCTATTCTGTCACTATTTTTCTAACCATATACATGTACAGTAGATGGCAGTATCGTCCCGTTTAAGAGTGTCACAACATTGCTGTTTACGGCAGAGAAACTGCTTTATGGTAGACGAAAAGGTGACTGCTGTTGTTGTGTGTTGTTACCGCGCTGTGAGGACGTTAATGAAACTGCCTAACAATAAACCCACATGAGAAAGATCAAGCCCTCGATCCTTCTACAGTTATAACGTCATTGGGCAGACACGCTGTTTATATTGTGGGAAAGCGGACGTGAAAACAGGCTGTCCTCACTGAAATTCAGGCGGAGTTGGAGGGGGCGTGGGCTCCAACTCCGCCTGAATTTCGGGAGAAAATACGTCCCGGGAGGTTTTCGGGAGTCTCCCGGCGGAAAATGGGGGGGGTTGTCAAGAGCGCTTTGTAGTCTGTGGACACGCCACAGTGGATAAGCTTCTTCTTTTTCTCGATCTTCTTATTATGTGACATTCATCCTCCACTGTTGCCATTCCCAATATAAAGTGGTGTCAAGTTGTTACTTACATCTGCCAGTAGACACAAGTCTGCCGGTGGTGTGCACACACACTAAGTAAACCTGTCTTGCAGTCCAGAGTCATTGCAGCTGTTTTTGGCTTAATTGTCCGTGTTGAGTTGGGCAATAAAGGGAGGCTGATACAGTTGGAGAGATGCCAGGGGCTTCTTCGTGGAGGAGAGGGAAAGAAGCCAGCAGCCTCTGAAATAGAAGAGAGGAGCAGCAGCCTGTAATTCAGCATGGAGTCTATATGGTCATTAAGTTGCATAAGGGGGAAGAAAAAAAGTGCAAGAAAATGCAGAGCACCCACTCGCATTGGCACATGCTTCCATGCAGCAGAAAAAGAAGCATCCACGTTTCAGATTTACAGTTAGGAAATCAACATGCAGTCAATAAAAGAGCCTCCAAATCACAGAAGTGATGTACAAACTACAAAAGCAGGGAAGTTGTCACCTTGTGTAAATGCTAAATAAAAAGAGAAGGCAGTCAACTTATATTAAATTGAATAGACTGCAAAGACAAAATATTTAATCTTCACACTGACAAACTTTGGTGTTTTTTGCAAATAATCATAAACTTAGAATGTAATGGCAGCAACACTTTGCAAAAAAGTTGCACAGGGACATTTTTACCAGTGTGTTACATCGCCATCAGTGTGTGTGTGTGAATAGGTGAATGTGGAATTGGTGTCAAAGCGCTTTGAGGTCCTTATAGAAGCATAACCCATTCCTTTTAACAACAATTTTTGAAGCTTTTCAGGCGGAATTATTTCCCATTCTTGCTTGATGTACAGCTTAAGTTGTTCAACAGTCTCCTGCCTCATATTTTAGCCTTCACACATTTTCAATGTCTGGACTACAGGCAGACCAGTCTAGTACCCGCACTCTTTTACTATGAAGCCACGCTGTTGTAACACCTTGTTTGGCATTGTCTTGCTGGAATAAGCAGGGGCGTCCATGATAACAACATATGTTGCTCCAAAAGCTGTATGTACCTTTTAGATGTGTAAGTTACGCCCATCCTTGTTTGTGAATGAGTGAGCATTTCATGGAAGCTGCTTTTATAGCCAATCATGGCACCCACCTGTTCCCAATTAGCCTGTTCACCTGTGGGATGTTCCAAATAAGTCTTTGATGAGCATTCCTCAACTTTCTCACTCTTTTTTACCACTTGTGCCAGCTTTTTTGAAACATGTTCCATGCATCAAGTTCCAAATGAGCTAATATTTGCAAAAAATAACTAAGTTTGTCAGTGTGAAGATGAAATATCTTGTCTTTGCAGTCTATTCAATTGAATATAAGTTGAAAAGGATTTGTTGTATTCTCTTTTTATTTAACATTTACACAAGGTGACAACTTCACTGCTTCTGTACTTTGTATATTCCCTGCAGCAGCATCTGAACTCCCACAGGTCACAAACTATGGCAACCACACCACATGACCACCTCCTGTGACCGCCAACCATGTGGACTTGAAAAGTAACGGCCCACATTTGATTATTGATTAGCAAAGCAGATAGACTGAAAGGAGAAAGATTAAAACCAGTCATGATTAGAGTGGAACAGGAAGCGAAGTGCTTACCGCGTCTGGCTCTGAGGGAGAGAGGGATGAAAAGAAAGAGGAACTGGACCAGCCACCTCCTTCCTCCCCAAAGGGCAAATTCTTCAGCTATCACATGTTTACGCGGCAGCGAGAGGTTGAGGCGGTCAGAAGATGGAGTGGAGCAGGGAGGGCGGGTAAAAGTCACACTATCGCTCTCATAAAAGCGCTGATATACGCGCTTATCAAGCCACGGTTCAAATGCATCAGAGGGAGGCAGAGTTCAACTCCAGCTGCCGAGACAAAGTCCCTGAGGCTGAGGAGGAAACACAAGGTTGGCTTTGCAGCACACATGCAGGACAAGTCAAAACAACACTTTTTTCAGCTTCTGATTTGTATTGGTTGTGTACTCACCTGCTACATCAGCCTCGGCGTTGACATGGTGCCAGCAAGCCCAGGACCTCATCTCATGGTGCCAGCAAGCCCAGGACCTCATCTCATGGTGCCAGCAAGCCCAGGACCTCATCTCATGGTGCCAGCAAGCCCAGGACCTCATCTCATGGTGCCAGCAAGCCCAGGACCTCATCTCATGGTGCCAGCAAGCCCAGGACCTCATCACATGGTGCCAGCAAGCCCAGGACCTCATCTCATGGTGCCAGCAAGCCCAGGACCTCATCTCATGGTGCCAGCAAGCCCAGGACCTCATCTCATGGTGCCAGCAAGCCCAGGACCTCATCTCATGGTGCCAGCAAGCCCAGGACCTCATCTCATGGTGCCAGCAAGCCCAGGACCTCATCTCATGGTGCCAGCAAGCCCAGGACCTCATCTCATGGTGCCAGCAAGCCCAGGACCTCATCACATGGTGCCAGCAAGCCCAGGACCTCATCTCATGGTGCTAGCAAGCCCAGGACCTCATCTCATGGTGCCAGCAAGCCCAGGACCTCATCTCATGGTGCCAGCAAGCCCAGGACCTCATCTCATGGTGCCAGCAAGCCCAGGACCTCATCTCATGGTGCCAGCAAGCCCAGGACCTCATCTCATGGTGCCAGCAAGCCCAGGACCTCATCTCATGTTGCCAGCAAGCCCAGGACCTCATCTCATGGTGCCAGCAAGCCCAGGACCTCATCTCATGGTGCCAGCAAGCCCAGGACCTCATCTCATGGTGCCAGCAAGCCCAGGACCTCATCTCATGGTGCCAGCAAGCCCAGGACCTCATCACATGGTGCCAGCAAGCCCAGGACCTCATCTCATGGTGCCACCAAGCCCAGGACCTCATCTCATGGTGCCAGCAAGCCCAGGACCTCATCACATGGTGCCAGCAAGCCCAGGACCTCATCTCATGGTGCCAGCAAGCCCAGGACCTCATCACATGGTGCCAGCAAGCCCAGGACCTCATCTCATGGTGCCAGCAAGCCCAGGACCTCATCTCATGGTGCCAGCAAGCCCAGGACCTCATCTCATGGTGCCAGCAAGCCCAGGACCTCATCTCTGGAGTCTCAAAGGGAGGTCACCGCTGTCTTCTGAGACACAACTCATGCACAAACCCAAACACAAACACACAAACACTGTACAGGACACACCTTCTCATTCTATGTGTTGTTTACACTGTAGATTGTCACATCAAAACTATGACACCTGTCAAGTGAAAACCCTTTCTTGAAGCTCATGGAGAGAATGCCAAGAGTGTGCAAAGCAGTCATCAGAGCAAAGGGTGGCTATTTGGAAGAAACTAGAATATAAAACATGTTTTCAGTTTTTCACCTTTTTTTGTTAAGTTCATTCCTTGTTTTCATGTGACAATCTTCAATGTAAATACCGTATTTTTCCGACTATAAGTCACAGTTTTTTTCATAGTTTGGCCGGGGGTGCGACTTATACTCAGGAGCGACTTATGTGTGGAATTATTAACACATTACCGTAAAATATCAAATAATATTATTTAGATCCTTCACGTAAGAGACTAGACGTATACGATTTCATGGGATTTATGGATTAGGAGTGAGAGATAGTTTGGTAAAGGTATAGCATGTTCTATATGTTATAGTTATTTGAATGACTCTTACCATAATGTTAGGTTAACATAGCAGTTGCTTATTTATGCCTCATATAACCTACACTTATTCAGCCTGTTCGTCACTATTCTTTATTTATTTTAAATTGCCTTTCAAATGTCTATTCTTGCTGTTGGCTTTTATCAAATACATTTTCCCCCAAAATACGACTTATATGTTTATTTATTTCTTTATTATGCATTTTTGGCAGGTGCGACTTATACTCTGTAAAATACGGTAGTCATGAAAATAAAGACTGAATGATAAGGTGTGTCCAACATTTTGGCCTGTACTGTACACATACTGTACATATCCCAATGTACAGCAGCCAGCAGATGGAGAAAGGTGATACCGACAGGTAACAGATATTAAAGCATCATCATGTGGGAGCCAGTCCACCTTTCATTAAAACTACATTAAAGTTAAACATCTCTAACTTCAAGGTCTTCCAGGCCAAGAACCCCTACTTACAGTATATATCTTGTATAAATAGCATTTGAAATTCCACCGGTCTTAAAACTCGCAGACCCATATTTTGTGGCTGTCTTTTTTATGTCATAGTTTGGTGTAATTGCACCCGGCACACCCTGGGTGTCTGATAATTAAATATATCATGGCGCCTGGTGTATGCCACTAGAAGAACACAACAGTATAGACACAACAAACACACAAACAGCACACCTACCTGTAGGCAAGGTGAAGTGTCTCTGGGGAACTCAACAAGTATAACATTATTATATCCATCCATCCATTTTCTACCGCTTATTCCCTTTCGGGGTCGCGGGGGGCGCTGGCGCCTATCTCAGCTACAATCGGGCAGAAGGCAGGGTACACCCTGGACAAGTCGCCACCTCATTATATTTCATTTTACATTCATGATGACTTAGTTCATTATAGTTACTAGTAGATCCATCCATCCATTTCCTACCGCTTATTCCCTTTTGGAGGTGCGGGGGGCGCTGGCGCCTATCTCAGCTACAATCGGGCGGAAGGCGGCATACACCCTGGACAAGTCGCCACCTCATCGCAGGGCCAACACAGATAGACAGACAACATTCACACTCACATTCACACACTAGGGCCAATTTAGTGTTGCCAATCAACCTATCCCCAGGTGCATGTCTTTGGAGGTGGGAGGGGCCTATCCCCAGGTGCATGTCTTTGGAAGTGGGAGGGGCCTATCCCCAGCTGCATGTCTTTGGAGGTGGGAGGGGCCTATCCCCAGGTGCATGTCTTTGGAGGTGGGAGGGGCCTATTCCCAGGTGCATGCCTTTGGAAGTGGGAGGGGCCTATTCCCAGGTGCATGTCTTTGGAGGTGGGAGGGGCCTATCCCCAGGTGCATGTCTTTGGAGGTGGGAGGAAGCCAAAGTAGAACCCAGGCAGTCGCGGAGAGAACATGCAAACTCCACACAGAAAGATCCCGAGCCTGGGATTGAAACCAGGACTACTCAGGATCTTGGTATTATGAAGCAGACGCACTAACCCCCCCACCACCGTGCTGCCCGGATTTGTTTTTTAGTTCGGGGAAATATCCTGATTTATTTGTGTTACAAGTGTTTTGAAGTCCTAAAATTAGTTCACTTCATTTTATACCTGTATAAATTGTAGGGTTTATGATGGCGCCAGCTAGGCCCTAGAACTGATTTATTGAATTTTAGAGGTCATAAAAAAAGAAGACACAGCCTGATGTCATGTTTCTTTAAAAAAGTCATCTGTATTAAACGTTGTTGTTTTTTTCAAACAGACCACCCACAGTTAAAAGGCTGGCCTAAAATTCAACATACAATCAAGATTAGATTTGTCAACATCATCATCATCATCATCATCATCAGGTGTCCTACAAAAGGTATGATTGATTGAGGAGGTCTGGAAGCGTCACTATTATTGTTCCAGTACCTGTGCGTTTCAAGACTTGTAGGTTTGGCTGAAGCAGGAAACAAGGCCAATCCCGGGGGAAAAGACAAAAGACCCAGAAGGTAGAAGAGACGAGAAGCACCATTCCGTGAACAGAAGCCCTGCAGTCTTTAGAACCAGGGTCGGCCCTGAAGCGGCTATCTAGAGAGGAGTGGGTTGGCCACGCTGAGGTTTTTGTTTTTCGAGGCTTGGCACTAAATGGGAGCAGCTGAAGTGTGTTGGGTGAGGGTGGGGGGAAGGCACTGGACGTGAGGCGGTCGCCACGTCGAGTCAGCTGGAGTCTCCTCCCACACCCCAGGAGATTGTCAGGTTAGTCCTCCACCAAAAAAAGAAGCATGAAGTTGTACCCATCCAGGAGTGACTGTGCAGTTCTTTAACAAAATATACTTTCAGAGCATCTTTAAATGTTCTCTATATTGTTTCCACGTCTGGAAGTCGTGGGTGGGAGGCGGTCGCTCCAACTTGGGATCAGACCTCAATTGTGGACACTGACCACGCAGGAAAGATTCTCCGAGCCAGCAGAATTCCTCAAGAGCGGACTCATCCCCTCTGCCTCAGTTATTCAACCCTCCTCCTCCTCCTCCTCGGCGCCATTCCTCTTCTTCGTCCTCCAAGGCCCGGCCCAGACACACTGCCACAAACAAGGAGGGGTCACACATTTACCAGGGACTACCAGGAGGTGTTCACAGGTCCTATTTAAGAGAAGTGCAACACTTGTGTTCACTAAGCCAAGCGCTAACTTTCCTAAAGATAATAGAATGCGAGGAACAACTTGTCTCTCCAGTTCTGCAAATGAGTCAGGACACTTCCTCAATCCAGTCACATGAAACCAGAACAAACAAAGGCTGACTCAAGTCTGGAAGGACATCAACAGAGCTCCAGTCAGCATGAAACACGGCTGACAAGTCCCACATAAATATGTCATCTGTGGAAAAATGACCCTGAGGATGCGTGAGCTTATTGTTTATTAATCAATTATGGCTTTAGTCATTAAGACATTCCTAGAAAAGTGTTTCACTTTTACCTCACACTGATGGATAAGAGTGTGACATTAGCATATGAAGTTCAGCATATTACAGTATTTCTGGTCCTAAGAAACTGACTTATTTGTCTCACTGGAGGCCAAGATTGCTGACTAACGAGTGACTCTGCACTGTGCAGGGACAACTGCCGCTAGCTCAAATGCTGCGGCGGCGCATTGAGAACCCATTTTATTTTTCGTGTGCCGTCAAAATTGCGTGACACAACCCGAATGTGTCATCAACATGCATTATGAAGATATAACCATAGTAATGAGAGCTCTGTTGGCGACCACATAGATTGTATTTCCCCCCAACAGGCCGTCACGCTGATACATCCAACTAGCATGAAGTATTTCCATATTATTTTCGTAAAATGCACATCGTATCGTATAAACGCGTGTAGTTTGTCATCCAACCTAATAGTGCTCGCATGTGTCCTTTAACATTTGGTAGCAATAATAAACATGTTACGCAAGAGTGTATTAGCATACTGACAAAAAGATACTTTCAAAAAATGCAGCATTTATTTTTAGTATGATGAGATTATTTTGACATATTTGATTAATTATATTAAATATCCAAGTCATCAATTAAACAATTGTTTAGGTTTAAGTTGACATAAAATATGAGGCCAGCCAATGTAATTTTCCCATTGTGGGATAAATAAAAGTCTATCCTATCGCGCAAAATTTTGTGGAAAATCCGTCCGAAAGCCATTGACCGTTGCAGGTAAACAGGTTTGCAAAAAATTTAAATGGGTGCCTTGATAACCGACAACTTTTGACTTTTTACCCTCACAGCGAGTCCTCCTCTCCCGAGTGTCTGTGTGAAATGTCACTTTAATGACTCACTTCACAATCACCTCTGTGCTAAAGTTACCTACGCACATTTCTACTTGGAATTGTGCAAAGGACTGTGCTTTTATAAGCCTGTATAGTTTTGTAGCTTTGCACAATAAAAGCTTTTGGCCCTACAGAGACTTTTAGTCCAATTGTTCCATACAGTTCTTTAGATAAAAGCCCTTGGTTTTGGCACTAGGAGATCATAGATTCACACTAAAGTTTCTCGGTTATGTCCGGCCAGATTTGCCAAATGATTCCCCAAGTACTGAACCCCTAAAGCTGCTTCAAGCCTGAGACACGGTCACTCTTAAGAGTGGAGAACTCTGCCACAGCCCAACATTAAACGTTTGGAGCGACCGCACCAAATTGTGCATCTGTCTGGACTACCATATTTTCTGGACCATAGGGCACACTGGATTATAAGGCACACTGCTGATGAGCGGCTCTTTTTTCATTCAAAAGGTGCACGGGATTATAAGGTGCACTAAAGGATTCATTTAAGATTTTTTTTTCTGAATGTGAAAGACTTCCTTGTGGTCTACATAACATGTAATGCTGGTTCTTTGTTCAAAATGTTGCACGGATGATGTTTTACACATCTTCAACTCACTTTCTGACAGTCTCTTCCGGATGCACCGTTTTGTGGGCACTCTTATTTACGTGCCTCCACTTGGACAGCATCTTCTTTCCGTCATCTTTGTTGTAGCGGTGTAGCGTGCAAGGACGGGAGTGGAAGAAGTGTCAAAAGATGGCGCTAACTGTTTTAGTGACATTCAGACTTTACTTCAATCAATAATGGAGCAGGATCTCCTCATCCGTGGCTCACTAGTGCAACAACAACACCCGAAATGTGTCCCGTGAAAAACCGTCCGACCACAACTCTCTAATAACTAAAGTTCTGTGAGTGATTAATGTAAAGTCACTACACTGGTATGTTTTAGCACTTCCATAGCGAGATATAAGTAAGAACTTTAGACTACTTCATATTAGAAATGGCAACAGTGGAGGATGAATGTCACATAAGAAGGTAGTGATAAAGAAAAAGCTTATCCACTACGGTATCGGCATGGACTACAGTGGCCGATGTGCACAAATTTTCAGGATTCATGCAGGTCCCAAATACAGATCAGCAGATACCAGAAGGTAAGGGAACTTGTTTTTGCATAATATTGTGAAACAAAACGGCAGACAACATGTGTGCTACCCTTATCCACACACCATCGTAATATTGGTACCTCAGACTACGGTAGCTGTAATGCGCAGACAATCCATCAAGTGGTGCGCCTTCAAAGTCCTACTAAAACATTTTGACAGATTTTTGAGTACCGTGTGTGATATTCTTTATTTTAGTGGAACATTTAAAGTTTTGATGTCGTTTACTGGTGTCGTATTTCAGTCGACACTTATCTCTTATGTGTGACTACCATCTACTGGTCACACATATCATTACACCATGTACCAAATGAAATTGCTTTGAGGTCGGTAAGCACAACCAAACCTATTCCGTCTATTAGGCGCACCGAATTCCAAGGCGCACAGTTGATTTTTAAGAAAATGAAAGGATTTAAAGTGCACCTTATAGTCCGAAAAATATGCTACCTGATCACTGGCGGTGTAGTAACT
>NC_084628.1:72500-95000 GCF_033978795.1 Nerophis ophidion | reverse complement strand
TGAAGAAAGGAGGTGTAAGTTAGTGTGAAGAAAGGAGGTGTAAGTTAGTGTGAAGAAAGGAGGTGTAAGTTAGTGTGAAGAAAGGAGGTGTAAGTTAGTGTGAAGAAAGGAGGTGTAAGTTAGTGTGAAGAAAGGAGGTGTAAGTTAGTGTGAAGAAAGGAGGTGTAAGTTAGTGTGAAGAAAGGAGGTGTAAGTTAGTGTGAAGAAAGGAGGTGTAAGTTAGTGTGAAGAAAGAAGGTGTAAGTTAGTGTGAAGAAAGAAGGTGTAAGTTAGTGTGAAGAAAGAAGGTGTAAGTTAGTGTGAAGAAAGAAGGTGTAAGTTAGTGTGAAGAAAGGAGGTGTAAGTTAGTGTGAAGAAAGGAGGTGTAAGTTAGTGTGAAGAAAGAAGGTGTAAGTTAGTGTGAAGAAAGAAGGTGTAAGTTAGTGTGAAGAAAGAAGGTGTAAGTTAGTGTGAAGAAAGAAGAAGGTGTAAGTTAGTGTGAAGAAAGAAGGTGTAAGTTAGTGTGAAGAAAGAAGGTGTAAGTTAGTGTGAAGAAAGAAGGTGTAAGTTAGTGTGAAGAAAGAAGGTGTAAGTTAGTGTGAAGAAAGAAGGTGTAAGTTAGTGTGAAGAAAGAAGGTGTAAGTTAGTGTGAAGAAAGAAGGTGTAAGTTAGTGTGAAGAAAGGAGGTGTAAGTTAGTGTAAAGAAAGGAGGTGTAAGTTAGTGTGAAGAAAGAAGGTGTAAGTTAGTGTGAAGAAAGAAGGTGTAAGTTAGTGTGAAGAAAGGAGGTGTAAGTTAGTGTGAAGAAAGGAGGTGTAAGTTAGTGTGAAGAAAGGAGGTGTAAGTTAGTGTGAAGAAAGGAGGTGTAAGTTAATGTGAAGAAAGAAGGTGTAAGTTAGTTTGAAGAAAGAAGGTGTAAGTTAGTGTGAAGAAAGAAGGTGTAAGTTAGTGTGAAGAAAGAAGGTGTAAGTTAGTGTGAAGAAAGAAGGTGTAAGTTAGTGTGAAGAAAGAAGGTGTAAGTTAGTGTGAAGAAAGAAGGTGTAAGTTAGTGTGAAGAAAGGAGGTGTAAGTTAGTGTGAAGAAAGAAGGTGTAAGTTAGTGTGAAGAAAGGAGGTGTAAGTTAGTGTGAAGAAAGGAGGTGTAAGTTAATGTGAAGAAAGAAGGTGTAAGTTAGTTTGAAGAAAGAAGGTGTAAGTTAGTGTGAAGAAAGGAGGTGTAAGTTAGTGTGAAGAAAGGAGGTGTAAGTTAATGTGAAGAAAGAAGGTGTAAGTTAGTTTGAAGAAAGGAGGTGTAAGTTAGTGTGAAGAAAGAAGGAGGTGTAAGTTAGTGTGAAGAAAGAAGGTGTAAGTTAGTGTGAAGAAAGGAGGTGTAAGTTAGTTTGAAGAAAGGAGGTGTAAGTTAGTGTGAAGAAAGGAGGTGTAAGTTAATGTGAAGAAAGAAGGTGTAAGTTAGTGTGAAGAAAGAAGGAGGTGTAAGTTAGTGTGAAGAAAGAAGGACGTGTAAGTTAGTGTGAAGAAAGGAGGTGTAAGTTAGTGTGAAGAAAGAAGGTGTAAGTTAGTGTGAAGAAAGAAGGAGGTGTAAGTTAGTGTGAAGAAAGAAGGACGTGTAAGTTAGTGTGAAGAAAGGAGGTGTAAGTTAGTGTGAAGAAAGAAGGAGGTGTAAGTTAGTGTGAAGAAAGAAGGAGGTGTAAGTTAGTGTGAAGAAAGAAGGACGTGTAAGTTAGTGTGAAGAAAGGAGGTGTAAGTTAGTGTGAAGAAAGAAGGTGTAAGTTAGTGTGAAGAAAGAAGGTGTAAGTTAGTGTGAAGAAAGGAGGTGTAAGTTAGTGTGAAGAAAGGAGGTGTAAGTTAGTGTGAAGAAAGGAGGTGTAAGTTAGTGTGAAGAAAGGAGGTGTAAGTTAATGTGAAGAAAGAAGGTGTAAGTTAGTTTGAAGAAAGAAGGTGTAAGTTAGTGTGAAGAAAGAAGGTGTAAGTTAGTGTGAAGAAAGAAGGTGTAAGTTAGTGTGAAGAAAGAAGGTGTAAGTTAGTGTGAAGAAAGAAGGTGTAAGTTAGTGTGAAGAAAGAAGGTGTAAGTTAGTGTGAAGAAAGGAGGTGTAAGTTAGTGTGAAGAAAGAAGGTGTAAGTTAGTGTGAAGAAAGGAGGTGTAAGTTAGTGTGAAGAAAGGAGGTGTAAGTTAATGTGAAGAAAGAAGGTGTAAGTTAGTTTGAAGAAAGAAGGTGTAAGTTAGTGTGAAGAAAGGAGGTGTAAGTTAGTGTGAAGAAAGGAGGTGTAAGTTAATGTGAAGAAAGAAGGTGTAAGTTAGTTTGAAGAAAGGAGGTGTAAGTTAGTGTGAAGAAAGAAGGAGGTGTAAGTTAGTGTGAAGAAAGAAGGTGTAAGTTAGTGTGAAGAAAGGAGGTGTAAGTTAGTTTGAAGAAAGGAGGTGTAAGTTAGTGTGAAGAAAGGAGGTGTAAGTTAATGTGAAGAAAGAAGGTGTAAGTTAGTGTGAAGAAAGAAGGAGGTGTAAGTTAGTGTGAAGAAAGAAGGACGTGTAAGTTAGTGTGAAGAAAGGAGGTGTAAGTTAGTGTGAAGAAAGAAGGTGTAAGTTAGTGTGAAGAAAGAAGGAGGTGTAAGTTAGTGTGAAGAAAGAAGGACGTGTAAGTTAGTGTGAAGAAAGGAGGTGTAAGTTAGTGTGAAGAAAGAAGGAGGTGTAAGTTCTCACCGTCGCATGAGAAGTGTTGTGTGTGTTCAGAGGAGGACACAAGCCGCACAACACGGGTGGTCAGCATCTGGCGCGGAGGAGACATAGTTCATCTGGCGGACTATCTCCGCGAAGAGCTCGTCCACGGAGATCTTGTTCTTGGCCGAGGTCTCCATGAAGGGACACTTCCACTCCTCGGCCAGCGCCTCCCCTTCCCCGCCGGACACCTCCCGCTCGGCCTCCAGGTCCACTTTGTTGCCCACCAGGATCATGGGCACCCGCTCATAGCGCTTGACCCGGATGATCTGGTCCCGCATGGGCTTGATGTCCTGGAAGCTCTGCTGGTTGACCAGACTGTAGACCAGGATGAAGCCCTGGCCGTTCTTGATGTACAAGTCCCGCATGGAGGCGAACTGCTCGGTGCCGGCCGTGTCCAGGATCTCCAGCACGGAGGGAGAGGAGTCCACCTCGATCTCCTTGCGGTAGAAGTCCTCGATGGTGGGGTCGTACTTCTCGATGAAGGAGCCCGTCACGAACTGCACGGTCAGGGCCGACTTGCCGACCCCTCCGGAGCCCAGGACCACCACCTTGTACTCCCGCATGCTTCCTCCGCCCGATCACTGCCGGCACTTTTCTTCGGGCTCCAGGGCGTGGCCGCGGACTACCGGGGGTGTACAGGGGGGGCAAATGCGGTGCTTTCCGGGCCGCAGTCAGCGCTTATTTGTGTTGTGACATGTCGGAGCTGCGCCGCTTGCCATGCGAGCTGTGAGCTGCCTGACTGCCAGCTTCCAATGCGAGCTTCCTGGCTGCAAGTGTGAGCTTCCCCCCTCCGCTTGTTGACGGAGGAGGTAGCGAGCACCATTATTACACCGAGCTGGCACACACATCGAGCGTTTCCGCTTTGGACTTTCAAAACAACACAATAAAGATGACACATCGTGTCATACATCTGCCTAAATTAATAATATACATATGCACACTGGGATATGTATATCCAATAAAATGTATATATTCATATCATCAAAAGTAAAAGAACAAAACACTTTTGATGATAGTTGATTTTACAAAGCAGTCGCTCGTGACACAACAGCTTCCGGTATGTGTTTGCTAACAATCCCTAACTTTATTAGACGCGCTTGGTTTCCTGCCCACACTCACCAGGCCAGCATGAGCGCCTACGTCACACTTGTTCTATTTAAAGGTGCAGTGCAACTCCGGAACAAAAGAACTATTACCTGTGGTTCTCAACCTCTTTTCAGTGATGTACCCCCTGTCAACATGTTTTTCATTCAAGTACCCCCTAATCACAGCAAAGCATTTTTGGTTGGAAAAAAAAATAGATAAAGAATTAAAATACAGCACTATGTCATCAGTTTCTGATTTATTAAATTGTATAACAGTGCAAAATATTGCTCATTTGTAGTGGTCTTTCTTCAACTATTTGGAAAGAAAAGATATAAAAATAACTAAAAAGTTGTTGAAAAATAAACACGTGATTCAATTATAAATGCAGATTTCTCCACATAGAAGTAATCATCAACTTAAAGTGATTGTAATAGAGATCCATCTGGATTCAGCAACTTACTTCTAAAAGAAATCTTTAACATCAATATTTATGAAACATGTCCACAAAAAAATGTAGCTGTCAACTCTGAATATTGCATTCTTTTCACAATTTATGAATTTACATTCATATTTTGTTGAAGTATTATTCAAGAAATATATTTAAAAAGTATTTTTGAATTGTTGCTCTTTTTAGAATCCATCCATCCATCCATTTTCTACCGCTTATTCCCTTTTGGGGTCACGGGGAGCGCTGGCGCCTATCTCAGCTACAATCGGGCGGAAGGCGGGGTACACCCTGGACAAGTCACCACCTCATCGCAGGGCCAACACAGATAGACAGACAATGATTTTTAAAATGTTTGTTATAGGTGAACATTATTTGTTTATTGAGTCCCTGTTTGTGTAAAGATGTCATATTTTTGAAAAATCTCACGTACCCCTTGGCATACCTTCAAGTACCCTGAGGGGTACATGTACCCCCATTTGAGAACCACTGCTCTATACCAACCTTTACTATCAAAATAGACATTTTCCACTAAAGAATACTAGCATACAGCAGCAAAACGTAACACAGATTATGAACTTTTTAAAAGTTTTCATCTTTGTAGTTTTTTTTTTCCACAGGAAATGCAATCTGAAATGACACACATCAAGTGTTTACTGTTTTGATTTTCAAAACAAAACAATGAAGATTACAAATTGTGTTATGTATCTGCCTAAATTAATCAGAAAAAATGTACACACTATCATTTAAATCTAAAAAATGTACATGTATACTTTTTTTAAACTTTTGATGACAGTTGATGTTAAACGGGAGTCGCCCACTACAGAACAGTTTCTGGTATGTGTTTGCTTTAGTAGACAGGAAAAGCAATCTGTTCCTGTTTTTACTTTCAAAATAAAATAATAAAGATTACAAATTGTGACATGTATCTGCCTGAATTAATTATTAAAATGTACACACTGTTATTACTTACAATAAAAAAAGTACTTATTTATATTGTTAAACTTTTGATAATAGTTGATTTTAAACGGGAATCGCCCGCTACAAAACAGCTTCCGGCATGTTTTTGCGCAAAAATCCTTAACTTTAGTAGAGACATTTGGTTCCCTGCCCACACTCACTAGGCCAGCATGAGTGCTCCGTCACACTTGCTCTATTTAAAGGTGCAGTGCAACTCAGGAACAAAATAACTATTACAGTGTTTAACCAGGGGTCTGCAACCTTTACTATCAAAATAGATATTATCCACTAAAGAAGACTAGTATATATAGCAGAAAAACATAACACAGATTATGAACTTTTTAAAAGATTTCACCTTTGTAGATTTTTATTTTACAAGAAAAGCAACCTTTCAAAAAAAAATAAAAAAGATTATAAATCGTGTCATGTATATTAATATATAAATTGTATTATTAATAAAAAAAATGTAGACACTGTTATTATTTATATGTAAAAAATGTACGTATATATATATATATATATATATATATTTTTTTTTTTTTCAAACTTAGCTGGGGCTCCAGCGCCCTCCGCGACCCCGAGGGGGACAAGCGGTAGAGAATGGATGGATGGATGAAAGGTCCAGTGCAACTCAGGAAAAATAACAATTACAGTGTATATAGCAGGGGTCTGCAACCTTTACTATCAAAATAGACATTTTGCCAGCTCTAGTATAAAGAACACTAGTATTTAGCAGCAAAATGTGACACAGCTTATGAACTTTTAAGGGGTTTCATCTTTGTAGTTTTTTATTTTAGTTATTTTATTTTAAAGCAACCTGTCCATCTGAAATGAAACTTGTTCTCCTGTTCTTTTTTTGGCAGGTATACCACTGAAGTGAATACACTGGCTCGCAGTCTTTTTTTCCTGTTTTGCTCGCGCCTCAGAACTCAGCCTGTGCACGTTCACGGCCTCATGGTAAACTGTCGGAACTTCTTCCAAAAAATGCTAACTTTTCTCAGCGTAGGTTTAAATAAAGATCTGAAGGAGCCACAAGAAGAAGTCTGGCGGTAAAACCATGCCGTGCTACTGAGCATGTGCAGGCTTCATTACGGAAAACAAGCTAAAAGAAACCTGTTGGCACATTTATCATAGTTTTTTTATTTTTTTTTATAGAAAGATGAAACAGAATTATGCAAGTGGAGCATAGAAGACGAGAGAGTGAAAGCAAGATATATATATATATATATATATATATATATATATATATGTCTTGATTGGATTATCCAGAGAATAGTGCTCGATACCGTGGTAGAGCGCAATATGTAGGTGTGGGAAAAAAAAATCACAAGACTACTTCATCTCTACCGATCTGTTTCATGAGGGGTTCCCTCAATCATCAGGAGATTTTAATGGAAGCATTCACATACAATGGTTTATATAGAGCACAGAGTGGGTGGGTACAAGCAGGCGTAGGGTGTGGTGATTGGCTCATGTGTTACCTAGGAGGTGTTTCTGTCTGTGGCGGCATGTTGAAATGATTTCACTGCGCTTGTTGAGGGATGATAGATCTGGATGATATATAATAAACAGTTTCTCTTTTAAGCATAGGTTGCATCTTTTATTACCACTGTTGTAAGGTGTGCTGGATGCAAGAATTTGCCATGTTATTGAATATTCAACATTATTGTCTTTGAGGTTCCAAATGTGTTTGCTGAGTTCTGTAGAATTCTGCAAAGTCTGGTTTCTAAAGGAGGCGTTGTGATTATTCCATCTTGTTTTGAACGCTCCTTCGGTTAATCCTACGTACGTGTCGGATGTGTTAATGTCCTTGCGTATTACCTTTGCTTGGTAAACGACTGATGTCTGTAAGCACCTTCCGTTGAGAGGGCAATCAGGTTTCTTGCGACAGTTACATTCATTATTGGTTTCAGAGTCGTTTAGTCTGGGGGTAGGCAGTCCTTTTGCAATTGCTTTGTTGTGGTTCGAAATGATTTGTTGCATGTTATTCATACAGCTGTAGCTCAATTTAATGTTGTTCTTGTTGAATATTTTTCTTAGGGTGTTGCCTTTGGGGAAGTGTTTGTCGATCAGAGTGAGGAACTTGCGGCCGATGTTGGTTGAGACGTCTTTGCTGAATGGCGGATTGTACCAGATGATGTGGTTTCGTTTTCTGCTCTTTTTTGGTTGGTTTCCTGGGGTGGGTTCATAGGTGAGGGTGAAGTTGTATCCGCTTTCATCAAGTGCTTTCTGGTACGGGGGGGTTGCTTGGTCGAATTCAGCTTTGCTAGATGACAGCATCGATAGCCTTTTATTAATTCCGGTAGGTATTCTTTTCGTGGTGGTGGGTGGGTGGTTGCTGTCGTGGTGCACGTATTGGAGTGTTGTGTTGGGTTTCGTGAATGGTTGGTAGCTGTTATTTCTCAGGTTGAAGGTGACGTCGGGGAAGTTGACGGTTTGCTTGTTGGCTTCAATCGTGATCCGTAGGCCGTTTTCTTGGAAGATTTGGCATATGCGCTTCTTGGTGTTCTCGCTGCTCCTTGGCGAGGCGCGGCACACTGCCAGACCATCATCACGGTAAATACCAAGGTTCAGGTTGAGGTAATAACAGTGGTAATAAAAGATGCAACCTATGCTTAAAAGAGAAACTGTTTATTATATATCATCCAGATCTATCATCCCTCAACAAGCGCAGTGAAATAATTTCAACATGCCGCCATAGACGGAAACACCTCCTAGGTAACACATGAGCCAATCACCACACCCTACGCCTGCTTGTACCCACCCACTCTGTGCTCTATATAAACCATTGTATGTGAATGCTTCCATTAAAATCTCCTGATGATTGAGGGAACCCCTCATGAAACAGATCGGTAGAGATGAAGTAGTCTTGTGATTTTTTTTCCCCCACACCTATATATATATATATATATATATATATATATATATATATATATATATATATACGTGTTTATTTTGAATGTTATTAATGAATCCAAGATGTCACTGCATGTGTGTGATGGAGGCAGCAAGAGTCAGAGCAGGACGCAAGTGGACTGTGACACTTTTCCTCCAAAATATGTGAGTCTGGAAGCGCTAGAAATGGCAAACTATCGTAAGATGCAGCACAAGCTCGGCGGAGAGGAACCTGAGAGGCACTTTATCAAAGTCAACAGTCTTGTCACGTTGAAACACAGCCAAAGTCAAGAGTTCTCCTTTTCCCACCAGTCACACATCCCGAGCCTTCACAATAAAGTCCAGCGTGTCACATCCAGTCCAATTGTGCTCAGAAAATAGGGATTTCCGAAAATGTCATACACGTCGTTAAATATTTATTATTGTTCATGACTTCCAATCAATCCTAGCAAAAGATTGGTGGGCGGCACAGCTCGGTTGGTAGAGTGGCCGTGCCAGCAACCTGTGGGTTCCAGGTTTGATTCCCGCTTCCGCCATCCTAGTGACTGCCATTGTGTCCTTGGGCAAGACACTTGACCCACCTGCTCCCAGTGCCACCCACACTGCTTTAAATGGAACTTTTATATTGGCTTTCACTATGTAAAGCGCTTTGAGTCACTAGAGAAAAGCGCTATATAAATATAATTCACTTGACTTGACTCATTGAGGGGCTGACCAAGCTTCAACATAAGATCTGACATCCTAGTTTCTACCAGTTTTGTGTCGTCAGGGCCAAAAAGGCCTTCTCTGCTGGCCTAACATAAATCATGATCATAAATTCATAAAAGGTCATTTTACTTTGATTTACATTTCTTAAATATAGAGAAGTATTCATCATCTTCTCTTCATGTCATAGTATGCTGCAGTGTTGCTGTTTTTAAGTTCGAGCTTATGTCAAAACAGAATTCCGCTAGCTTGTTGCCAGCGCTGTAGGAATTCTGCCGGAGGTCTTGTGAACCACGGTTAGCGGCGGCTGTGCAGTTTAACCAATGGAGGACATTCAGTTTAATCGACAGTTGCGATAGCCAATCAGATCATAAGTTGTTGACAGTAGACTTACGTTGAACGTGACTGTGAGTGGATACTCACTTCTCACTCCCAAGTATCCAAGGGTAAATGATAAATGGGTTATACTTGATTAGCGCTTTCCTACCTTCAAGGTACTCTAAGACACTATTTCCACATTCACCCATTCACACACACATTCACACACTGATGGAGGGAGCTGCCATGCAAGGCGCTAACCACCACCCATCAGGAGCAAGGGTGAAGTGTCTTGCTCAAGGACACGACGGACGTGATGAGGTTGGTAGAAGGTGGGGATTGAACCAGGAACCCTCAGGTCGCTGGCACGGCCACTCTCCCAACCGTTCCACACTGTCCCCAATCACAAGTTGTGACTTACCAAAGCAGAAAGTGGCACCGGAGCCATACCCGGCCAGCGGAGAAATAAGCGGTACTCACTTTTTTAGAAGAGCAAAACGTTGATTAAGTGGAAGATATGTATTTGTAAGGGTATTTTCAAGAAGGACATTTGAAGAGAAACTAGATCTTGTGAGACAAGGTCGGTTGACCCTGGAAATGAGTTAAGCTGTCCTGACGATGACCTGGTCTGCCTGCCACATCCACTCAAATCAACCAACTACGAGCGGTACCAATGGCTTATACGGCATTAAATAGTCCTTACAAATTGAATATACAAATATATTTTTTCACATTCAATATGTGTTTAACAATTATTTTAGTTTTGACAGAACCATGTCTTTGTTGATTTTTAAATGTGCCAAACAACAGCCTGTTTTGTACACCAGTGACACATTGAGGTGATTGAATGGCCAATCGTGCAGAAGTGTGTTTCTGTGTAGTAATGTTCAAGCCTGGGTCATGTGACGACATAAATGATGGTACTTGGAGAAGTATTGATTGAAGTAGGACTAAGTAAGACATCACAGAAGTCCGAGGTGGGAAACGCACTGGTTTCTAACAACATGCAGATTTATCATGTTGTTTTTGTTAAGTGGAGGGCCCAAAGGACTGAGTTTGCCCTGGGGCCCCAGTTGACTACATTTAATTTGGAGCATTTTTGTTTGACTCAAACCCCAAAGAATAAATAGCTTATTTGTTTTGCTAATTATAAACTATCTTTGTGTGGAAACAATGTCTTTGTGTGCATTAAAAAAAACAAACGACAGACTGGCACAGAAAGGCCTCACAAGACCTGCTGCCTCACCTAACTTTCGACATCTCTACCTAAGTTTCGACATCTCTACCTAAGTCCTGACTCATGCCCACAGCTTTTTTTTTTTTTTTACCTTAGGGCAAATATTCTGTCATGTGGTTGCTTCACTTCACAAATGCAACATTAGAACACATATGACACATGTATACAACTTTAAAACAAGGTTAGTTGCAGGAATATAAAGTTCTTTGTTTTTGTTAATAATCCACTTTTAAAGGCCAGACAAAGACCAAATATTTCCCTCATGAAATCATGTAAATCCAATCAGTCTTTTAGACACAAAAACACATTCTATAGCGAGCCACTACAACTATTGTAGTTTTTACATTCATAGAATAATGCAAAATGCACACATAAAAGACAAAGGAAATGTATAAATAAACATTTGATATCATGTTTACCTTTATGACATACTACTTTGTTTCCACTTCTTTCTTGAATGCATTAGCCTTATATTCACTTAATTTATCAAAGTGCTGCTACTTGCATGTGAGGCCGTTGGGGACATTACTCAGAATCACCTCTGATACACACTACTGAAATGCTCTCACATAAACAACTGAAATGTTTTTCTCTCTCTCACACACACGCTACTGAAACACTCTCACACACACTACTGAAACACGCTCATACACACTACTAAAACATTCTTATACACACTGCTGAAAGACTCTAATACACACTGCTGAAACACTCATACACATTACTGAAACACTCATACACAGCACTGAAACACTATCATGCACACTACTGAAACACTCTCATTCACATTACTGAAACACTGTCATACACACAACTGAAACACTCTTATACACATTACTGAAACACTCATACACACAACTGAAACACTATCATGCACACTACTGAAACAATCTCATACACACTACTGAAACACTCTTATACACACTACTGAAACACTCACACACACTACTGAAACACTTATACACACTACTGAAACACTCAGGCACACTACTGAAACACTCACGCACACTACTGAAAGACTTATACACACACTACTGAAACACTCACGCACACTACTGAAACACTTATACACACTACTGAAACACTCTTATACACACTACTGAAACACTCTTATACACACTACTGAAACACTCTCACGCGCACTACTGAAACACTCTTATACACACTACTGAAACACTCTTATACACACTACTGAAACACTCTTATACACACTACTGAAACACTCTCACGCGCACTACTGAAACTCACACACACTACTGAAACACTCTCACACTACTGAAACACTCACACACTACTGAAACACTCACGCACAGTACTGAAACACTCACGCACACTACTAAAACATTCTATGTCATACACACTACTGAAACACTCTTATACACACTACTGAAACACTCTTATACACACTACTGAAACACTCTCACGCGCACTACTGAAACACTCTTATACACACTACTGAAACACTCTTATACACACTACTGAAACACTCTCACGCGCACTACTGAAACACTCTTATACACACTACTGAAACACTCTTATACACACTACTGAAACACTCTCACGCGCACTACTGAAACACTCTTATACACACTACTGAAACACTCTTATACACACTACTGAAACACTCTTATACACACTACTGAAACACTCTTATACACACTACTGAAACACTCTTATACACACTACTGAAACACTCTCATACACAGCACTGAAACACTATCATGCACACTACTGAAACACTCTCATTCACATTACTGAAACACTGTCATACACACAACTGAAACACTCTTATACACATTACTGAAACACTCATACACACAACTGAAACACTATCATGCACACTACTGAAACAATCTCATACACACTACTGAAACACTCTTATACACACTACTGAAACACTCACAGACACTACTGAAACACTTATACACACTACTGAAACACTCAGGCACATTACTGAAACACTCACGCACACTACTGAAAGACCTATACACACACTACTGAAACACTCACGCACACTACTGAAACACTATACACACTACTGAAACACTCTTATACACACTACTGAAACACTCTTATACACACTACTGAAACACTCTCACGCGCACTACTGAAACACTCTTATACACACTACTGAAACACTCTTATACACACTACTGAAACACTCTTATACACACTACTGAAACACTCTCACGCGCACTACTGAAACTCACACACACTACTGAAACACTCTCACACTACTGAAACACTCACACACTACTGAAACACTCACGCACAGTACTGAAACACTCACGCACACTACTAAAACATTCTATGTCATACACACTACTGAAACACTCTTATACACACTACTGAAACACTCACGCACACTACTGAAACACTTATACACACTACTGAAACACTCTTATACACACTACTGAAACACTCTTATACACACTACTGAAACACTCTCACGCGCACTACTGAAACACTCTTATACACACTACTGAAACACTCTCACGCGCACTACTGAAACACTCTTATACACACTACTGAAACACTCTTATACACACTACTGAAACACTCTTATACACACTACTGAAACACTCTCATACACAGCACTGAAACACTATCATGCACACTACTGAAACACTCTCATTCACATTACTGAAACACTGTCATACACACAACTGAAACACTCTTATACACATTACTGAAACACTCATACACACAACTGAAACACTATCATGCACACTACTGAAACACTCTCATACACACTACTGAAACACTCTTATACACACTACTGAAACACTCACACACACTACTGAAACACTTATACACACTACTGAAACACTCAGGCACACTACTGAAACACTCACGCACACTACTGAAAGACCTATACACACACTACTGAAACACTCACGCACACTACTGAAACACTTATACACACTACTGAAACACTCTTATACACACTACTGAAACACTCTTATACACACTACTGAAACACTCTCACGCGCACTACTGAAACACTCTTATACACACTACTGAAACACTCTTATACACACTACTGAAACACTCTCACGCGCACTACTGAAACTCACACACACTACTGAAACACTCTCACACTACTGAAACACTCACACACTACTGAAACACTCACGCACAGTACTGAAACACTCACGCACACTACTAAAACATTCTATGTCATACACACTACTGAAACACTCTTATACACACTACTGAAACACTCACGCACACTACTGAAACACTTATACACACTACTGAAACACTCTTATACACACTACTGAAACACTCTTATACACACTACTGAAACACTCTCACGCGCACTACTGAAACACTCTTATACACACTACTGAAACACTCTTATACACACTACTGAAACACTCTCACGCGCACTACTGAAACACTCACACACACTACTGAAACACTCTCACACTACTGAAACACTCACACACTACTGAAACACTCACGCACAGTACTGAAACACTCACGCACACTACTAAAACATTCTATGTCATACACACTACTGAAACACTCTTATACACACTGCTGAAAGACTCTAATACACACTGCTGAAACACTCATACACATTACTGAAACACTCATACACAGCACTGAAACACTATCATGCACACTACTGAAACACTCTCATTCACATTACTGAAACACTGTCATACACACAACTGAAACACTCTTATACACATTACTGAAACACTCATACACACAACTGAAACACTATCATGCACACTACTGAAACAATCTCATACACACTACTGAAACACTCTTATACACACTACTGAAACACTCACACACACTACTGAAACACTTATACACACTACTGAAACACTCAGGCACACTACTGAAACACTCACGCACACTACTGAAAGACTTATACACACACTACTGAAACACTCACGCACACTACTGAAACACTTATACACACTACTGAAACACTCTTATACACACTACTGAAACACTCTTATACACACTACTGAAACACTCTCACGCGCACTACTGAAACACTCTTATACACACTACTGAAACACTCTTATACACACTACTGAAACACTCTCACGCGCACTACTGAAACTCACACACACTACTGAAACACTCTCACACTACTGAAACACTCACACACTACTGAAACACTCACGCACAGTACTGAAACACTCACGCACACTACTAAAACATTCTATGTCATACACACTACTGAAACACTCTTATACACACTACTGAAACACTCTTATACACACTACTGAAACACTCTCACGCGCACTACTGAAACACTCTTATACACACTACTGAAACACTCTTATACACACTACTGAAACACTCTCACGCGCACTACTGAAACACTCTTATACACACTACTGAAACACTCTTATACACACTACTGAAACACTCTCACGCGCACTACTGAAACACTCTTATACACACTACTGAAACACTCTTATACACACTACTGAAACACTCTTATACACACTACTGAAACACTCTTATACACACTACTGAAACACTCTTATACACACTACTGAAACACTCTCATACACAGCACTGAAACACTATCATGCACACTACTGAAACACTCTCATTCACATTACTGAAACACTGTCATACACACAACTGAAACACTCTTATACACATTACTGAAACACTCATACACACAACTGAAACACTATCATGCACACTACTGAAACAATCTCATACACACTACTGAAACACTCTTATACACACTACTGAAACACTCACAGACACTACTGAAACACTTATACACACTACTGAAACACTCAGGCACATTACTGAAACACTCACGCACACTACTGAAAGACCTATACACACACTACTGAAACACTCACGCACACTACTGAAACACTATACACACTACTGAAACACTCTTATACACACTACTGAAACACTCTTATACACACTACTGAAACACTCTCACGCGCACTACTGAAACACTCTTATACACACTACTGAAACACTCTTATACACACTACTGAAACACTCTTATACACACTACTGAAACACTCTCACGCGCACTACTGAAACTCACACACACTACTGAAACACTCTCACACTACTGAAACACTCACACACTACTGAAACACTCACGCACAGTACTGAAACACTCACGCACACTACTAAAACATTCTATGTCATACACACTACTGAAACACTCTTATACACACTACTGAAACACTCACGCACACTACTGAAACACTTATACACACTACTGAAACACTCTTATACACACTACTGAAACACTCTTATACACACTACTGAAACACTCTCACGCGCACTACTGAAACACTCTTATACACACTACTGAAACACTCTCACGCGCACTACTGAAACACTCTTATACACACTACTGAAACACTCTTATACACACTACTGAAACACTCTTATACACACTACTGAAACACTCTCATACACAGCACTGAAACACTATCATGCACACTACTGAAACACTCTCATTCACATTACTGAAACACTGTCATACACACAACTGAAACACTCTTATACACATTACTGAAACACTCATACACACAACTGAAACACTATCATGCACACTACTGAAACACTCTCATACACACTACTGAAACACTCTTATACACACTACTGAAACACTCACACACACTACTGAAACACTTATACACACTACTGAAACACTCAGGCACACTACTGAAACACTCACGCACACTACTGAAAGACCTATACACACACTACTGAAACACTCACGCACACTACTGAAACACTTATACACACTACTGAAACACTCTTATACACACTACTGAAACACTCTTATACACACTACTGAAACACTCTCACGCGCACTACTGAAACACTCTTATACACACTACTGAAACACTCTTATACACACTACTGAAACACTCTCACGCGCACTACTGAAACTCACACACACTACTGAAACACTCTCACACTACTGAAACACTCACACACTACTGAAACACTCACGCACAGTACTGAAACACTCACGCACACTACTAAAACATTCTATGTCATACACACTACTGAAACACTCTTATACACACTACTGAAACACTCACGCACACTACTGAAACACTTATACACACTACTGAAACACTCTTATACACACTACTGAAACACTCTTATACACACTACTGAAACACTCTCACGCGCACTACTGAAACACTCTTATACACACTACTGAAACACTCTTATACACACTACTGAAACACTCTCACGCGCACTACTGAAACACTCACACACACTACTGAAACACTCTCACACTACTGAAACACTCACACACTACTGAAACACTCACGCACAGTACTGAAACACTCACGCACACTACTAAAACATTCTATGTCATACACACTACTGAAACACTCTTATACACACTACTGAAACACTCACGCACACTACTGAAACACTCTCTTGCACACGTAAGAGGTCATTCTGAATAATGTCCCGAACGGCACCTCATAACCAACTTTTTTTGGCTGCATGTTGTTTATTTTTGCAGCCGTCCCCAATAACATTTGCAGAAAGAAAGAAAGAACACAGAGACTTGTGATGCAACTGTGTTAATTAGCAAAGAAGTGGAGGTTCAAGCAGTGATGACATGACAAGTGCAGAATGACTCCCAGGTGGGCAGGTAGATACAGGCCCCTTGTGTAATAAACACATGTTCGGAACACAGTTGGAGACATGCAGTGTTTCACTGTAATAACGGGAAAAACTGACTCACAAAAGCAGGGGATTTTTTCGTGTGGGTACTTATTTTGTGGAATGATATGGAGGCAAACTGTTTAGTTTGTCAGGCACAGTTTTTTCTGCATTATAAACCAAGAAGATACCATATTGTCCGGACTATAAGGCTCACTTAAAATCCTTTTTTCCCCTCACAACTTGACAGTGCACCTTATAACCCTGTGTGCTGAATGTACGTTATAACTTTAGTTTTGCTTACCAACCTCAAAGCTATTCTATTTGGTACATGTTGTAATGGTAAGTGTGACCAGTAGATGGCAGTCACATATAAGAGATGCACGTAGACTGCAATATGACTCAGGTAAACAACACCAACATTTTATATGTTCCATTGAAAATATAGAACATAACACACGGCGCTCAAAAATCTATCAAAATGTTTGAGTAGGACTTTGGTAATCTATGAAGCCACACCGCTTGATGGATTGTACTGTGCTTCAACATAGGAGTATTATTATGTTGTGTGTATTAAGTAAGACATATTATCTGCCGTTTTGTTTCACAATATTATGCAAAAAATACTTTTCTTACCTTCTGGTACCTGCTGATCTGTTTTTGGATCTGCATAAGTCCTGAAAAATTGTGCGTGTCCGCCTTTGTAGTCCGCGACGATTCCATAGTCGATAATCTTCTTCTTTTTCATATCTTCTTGTTATGTGACATTCATCCTCCACTGTTGCCATTTCTAATATAAAGTAATATAAAGTTATTTCTTACATCTGTCAATAAACTCACCATGAAAGCACTAAAACATACCGGTGTAGTGAGCTTACATTAATCACTCACAGAATTTTAGTTATTCGAGAGTTCCGGTCGGACGGTTTTTCACAGGGCACATTTCGGGTGTTGTTGTTGCACTAGTGAGCCACGGATGAGGAGACGCTTGCTCTGTTATTGATTGAAGAAAAGTATAAATGTCACTAAAACAGTTAGCTCCATCTTTTGACACTTCTTCCACTCCCGTCCTTGCACGCTACACCGCTACAACAAAGATGACGGGGAGAAGACGCTGTCCAAGTGGAGGCACGTAAATAAGAGCGCCCACAAAACGGCACATCCTGAAGAGACTGTCAGAAAGTAAGTTGAAGATGTGTAAAACCTCATCAATGCAACATTTTAAGCAAGGAACCAGCATTACATGTTATGTACACCACAAGGAAGTCTTTTACATTTAGAAAAAAGTAATAATAATTTGACTCATTTAATGCGCTCTATAATCGAGTGCAATTTATATATGAAAAAAGATCGAGAATAGAGCATTCATCGGCAGTGCGCCTTATAATCTGGTGCGCCCTATGGTCTGGGAAATACGTCAGGCTGTAAAGTGACTCGCACCTGGTGAATCAGCTTGTGACACATGGCTTCCTTCTTACGGTCCAAGAAGAAGTTGTGTTGTGTTCAGGGCCGAATGATGTCACACTCATCTTCATTTCCTGCCAACGGACTTGTGCTGCTATGTGCTGTCAGATCAATATCTCAACCAGTCACGCAGGCAACTTGTTCTTTCGTAACTATGTTGAGCATGCAGATGTCATGCAATGGTCCCAAACAAAGAGGGACATCATCACATTGTGTACTTGTACATACAGTACATCATCACATTGTGTACTTGTACATACAGTACATCATCACATTGTGTACTTGTACATACAGTACATCATCACATTGTGTACTTGTACATACAGTATATCATCACATTGTGTACTTGTACATACAGTACATCATCACATTGTGTACTTGTACACACAGTACATCATCACATTGTGTACTTGTACATACAGTACATCATCACATTGTGTACTTGTACATACAGTACATCATCACATTGTGTACTTGTACATACAGTATATCATCACATTGTGTACTTGTACATCATCACATTGTGTACTTGTACATCATCACATTGTGTACTTGTACATACAGTACACACACAGTAGTCCTTGTTAGCTATCAACTCCATCAATGTCTGTCAGCTCTTTAGGACTCGCTGCTGTGACTTCATCACCTCCACAGAACAATCAATAGCGTTTTAATTTGTCCACAAATCAACTGCACACACACACACACACTTACAAGCATAGAAAAAGCAGCCCAGGTCAAAGTTGTGTATTGGCTGCAGGCTAATGAGAGCTCAATGGACGGCCTTGTGTTGCAGATTGTCAAATCCCCGAGAATGATAACGATGGCTAGCGTGACGCAGAGTTATTTTCACGCAGTGGCGACAATTAGGTAGACATGGCCGCCTAATCACTTCTCAGCACGCTTGCACCGACGTGTGGAATGCTCAGGGAGGCCACGAGATGAAAGACTGGTGTGATTTTACACAACTGTTGTAGGCCTTGTTTAGGACCTCTACCGCACGCACGCACGCACACACGCACACATACTGGTTATCATTTAAAACGGGGACCAATCGTTTAAACATGACTTGTGGGGACCACCCTTTCTACAGGATCAGTACTTGTGGGGACCACCCTTTCTACAAGATCAGTACTTGTGGGGGCCACCCTTTTTACAGGATCAGTACTTGAGGGGGCCACCCTTTTTACAGTATCAGTACTTGTGGGGACCACCCTTTTTACAGGATCAGTACTTGTGGGGACCACCCTTTCTGCAGGATCAGTACTTGTGGGGTCCACCCTTTCTACAGGATCAGTACTTGTGGGGACCACCCTTTCTACAGGATCAGTACTTGTGGGGACCACCCTTTCTACAGGATCAGTACTTGTGGGGACCACCCTTTTTACAGGATCAGTACTTGTGGGGACCACCCTTTCTACAGGATCAGTACTTGTGGGGACCACCCTTTTTACAAGATCAGTACTTGTGGGGACCACCCTTTCTACAGGATCAGTACTTGTGGGGACCACCCTTTCTACAGGATCAGTACTTGTGGGGACCACCCTTTTTACAGGATCAGTACTTGTGGGGACCACCCTTTCTACAGGATCAGTACTTGTGGGGACCACCCTTTTTACAGGATCAGTACTTGTGGGGACCACCCTTTTTACAGGATCAGTACTTGTGGGGACCACCCTTTCTACAGGATCAGTACTTGTGGGGACCACCCTTTCTACAGGATCAGTACTTGTGGGGACCACCCTTTTTACAGGATCAGTACTTGTGGGGACCACCCTTTTTACAGGATCAGTACTTGTGGGGACCACCCTTTTTGCAGGATCAGTACTTGTGGGGACCACCCTTTCTACAGGATCAGTACTTGTGGGGACCACCCTTTTTACAGGATCAGTACTTGTGGGGACCACCCTTTCTACAGGATCAGTACTTGTGGGGACCACCCTTTCCACAGGATCAGTACTTGTGAGGAGCACCCTTTCTACAGGATCAGTACTTGTGAGGAGCACCCTTTCTACAGGATCAGTACTTGTGGGGACCACCCTTTCTACAGGATCAGTACTTGTGGGGACCACCCTTTCTACAGGATCAGTACTTGTGGGGACCACCCTTTCTACAGGATCAGTACTTGTGGGGACCACCCTTTCTACAGCTTGTGGAGGCTTAAAGAAAATGAGGTCAAATGTCCACTGGCCAGTTAGCTCATACATGTCTTTAAATCTCTGGATTGTTGAAGTAATTTGCTGATCATTCTTACTGGGGACCCTGGTGTAAAAAGAGTTAATATGGTCCATGGGGGCCAAATATAAATAATGTTGCATAATTCACACAAATTTGTACGTGAATACTGAGAACCATTTAAAAAAAAAAAAGTTCAAATTAAATATGACATGATCAACCTTAAAAGTCACTGCAGCATCTTCAGAATGGATCTGACTATCATTTAAAAAGGTTTCCCTTTAGGAGACCTGTATTTTTGTCCCCATACCGTCAGAGGTCCCCTAAAGGTGATTGTGTAAACACAGCCATGTCCCCATTAAGTAAGCATTGCCAGAACACACACACACACACACACACACACACACACACACACACACACACACACACACACACACACACACACACACACACACACACACACACCTGTGGTCCTCTCCAAGGTTTCTTATCGTCATCTCATTGGGTTGAGTTTTTCCTGGCCCTGATATGCGATCTGAGCCGAGGATGTTTGGTTGTGGCTTGTGCAGCCCTTTGAGACACTCCTGATTTAGGACTATGTAAGTAAACTTTGATTGATGATGATTATTCTGAGGTCCAGTTGGGCTTCCTTGCAAGAGTCGGTGGTCCTCTATGAGATCATTCCAGCAGAAGGTGAAGATCTCTACAAGATGCGACTTAATCTTCCCTGTTAGCCCCTGTGAGAGTGACAGTAGACTAATTAAAATGTCTGAAACCACCAAGCTAATTAATTGAAGAGATTAGAGGCAGCGGGGAGGCGCCTCTTAGAGAATGTGCTTCAGGCTGCAATTTCAACTGCGAGGGGAAAAGTGTTATTAGCCACCTTGGATGTGCTGTTTATGTTGAATTCATGACTCCATTTCAGTTTGTGTTTCCACCGCGTCTCGGAGGCGGCGTGTGTCTCTGATGTGTCTCTGATGTGTTTCTGATGTGTTTCTGATGTGTCTGATGTGTCTCTGATGTGTTTCTGATGTGTTTCTGATGTGTCTCTGATGTGTTTCTGATGTGTCTCTGATGTGTTTCTGATGTGTCTCTGATGTGTCTCTGATGTGTTTCTGATGTGTCTCTGATGTGTTTCTGATGTGTCTCTGATGTGTCTCTGATGTGTCTCTGATGTGTTTCTGATGTGTCTCTGATGTGTCTCTGATGTGTCTCTGATGTGTCTCTGATGTGTCTCTGATGTGTCTCTGATGTGTCTCTGATGTGTTTCTGATGTGTTTCTGATGTGTCTCTGATGTGTTTCTGATGTGTCTCTGATGTGTTTCTGATGTGTTTCTGATGTGTCTCTGATGTGTTTCTGATGTGTCTCTGATGTGTTTCTGATGTGTCTCTGATGTGTCTCTGATGTGTTTCTGATGTGTCTCTGATGTGTTTCTGATGTGTCTCTGATGTGTCTCTGATGTGTCTCTGATGTGTTTCTGATGTGTCTCTGATGTGTCTCTGATGTGTCTCTGATGTGTCTCTGATGTGTCTCTGATGTGTCTCTGATGTGTTTCTGATGTGTCTCTGATGTGTCTATGATGTGTTTCTGATGTGTCTCTGATGTGTTTCTGATGTGTCTCTTATGTGTCTCTGATATGTCTCTGATGTGTCTCTGATGTGTTTCTGATGTGTCTGATGTGTTTCTGATGTGTCTCTGATGTGTCTCTGATGTGTTTCTGATGTGTCTCTGATGTGTCTCTGATGTGTCTCTGATGTGTTTCTGATGTGTCTCTGATGTGTTTCTGATGTGTTTCTGATGTGTCTCTGGTGTGTCTCTGGTGTGTTTCTGGTGTGTTTCTGATGTGTCTGTGATGTGTCTCTGATGTGTCT
>NC_084628.1:0-67500 GCF_033978795.1 Nerophis ophidion | reverse complement strand
TAAGGCATGCAATCCCTTTTGTGTCTCTGTCGCCATTAATGTGAGAAATACAAACTACAAAACCCCAGTCAAGTTGTCACCTTGTGTAAATGATAAATAAAAAGAGAATACAACAAATCCTTTTCAACTTATATTCAATTAAATAGACTGCAAAGTCAAGATATTTCATCTTCACACTGACAAACTTTGGTATTTTTTGCAAATAATCATGAAGTTAGAATGTAATGGCAGCAACACATGTCAAAAAAGGCATTTTTACCAGAGTGTTACATGGCCTTTCCTTTGAACAACACTCAGTAAATGTTTGGGACCTGAGGAGACACATTTTTGAAGTGGAATTCTTTCCCATTCTTGCCATCGTCTTGCTGAAATAAGCAGGGGCGTCCATGATAACAACATATGTTGCTCCAAAAGCTGTATGTACCTTTCAGCATTAATGGTGCCTTCACAGATGTGTAAGTTAGCCATGCCTTGGCCACTAATACACCCCCATACCATCACACATGCTGACTACCACACTTTCACCCTACAACAATCACTAATACACCCCCATACCATCACACATGCTGACTACAACACTTTCACCCTACAACAATCACTAATACACCCCCATACCATCACACATGCTGACTACCACACTTTCACCCTACAACAATCACTAATACACCCCCATACCATCACACATGCTGACTACCACACTTTCACCCTACAACAATCACTAATACACCCCCATACCATCACACATGCTGACTACAACACTTTCACCCTACAACAATCACTAATACACCCCCATACCATCACACATGCTGACTACCACACTTTCACCCTACAACAATCACTAATACACCCCCATACCATCACACATGCTGACTACCACACTTTCACCCTACAACAATCACTAATACACCCCCATACCATCACACATGCTGACTACCACACTTTCACCCTACAACAATCACTAATACACCCCCATACCATCACACATGCTGACTACCACACTTTCACCCTACAACAATCACTAATACACCCCCATACCATCACACATGCTGACTACCACACGTTCACCCTACAACAATCACTAATACACCCCCATACCATCACACATGCTGACTACCACACGTTCACCCTACAACAATCACTAATACACCCTCATACCATCACACATGCTGACTACCACACTTTCACCCTACAACAATCACTAATACACCCCCATACCATCACACATGCTGACTACCACACTTTCACCCTACAACAATCACTAATACACCCCCATACCATCACACATGCTGACTACCACACTTTCACCCTACAACAATCACTAATACACCCCCATACCATCACACATGCTGACTACCACACTTTCACCCTACAACAATCACTAATACACCCTCATACCATCACACATGCTGACTACCACACTTTCACCCTACAACAATCACTAATACACCCCCATACCATCACACATGCTGACTACCACACTTTCACCCTACAACAATCACTAATACACCCCCATACCATCACACATGCTGACTACCACACGTTCACCCTACAACAATCACTAATACACCCTCATACCATCACACATGCTGACTACCACACTTTCACCCTACAACAATCACTAATACACCCCCATACCATCACACATGCTGACTACCACACTTTCACCCTACAACAATCACTAATACACCCCCATACCATCACACATGCTGACTACCACACTTTCACCCTACAACAATCACTAATACACCCCCATACCATCACACATCCTGACTACCACACTTTCACCCTACAACAATCACTAATACACCCCCATACCATCACACATGCTGACTACCACACGTTCACCCTACAACAATCACTAATACACCCCCATACCATCACACATGCTGACTACCACACTTTCACCCTACAACAATCACTAATACACCCCCATACCATCACACATGCTGACTACCACACTTTCACCCTACAACAATCACTAATACACCCCCATACCATCACACATGCTGACTACCACACTTTCACCCTACAACAATCACTAATACACCCCCATACCATCACACATCCTGACTACCACACTTTCACCCTACAACAATCACTAATACACCCCCATACCATCACACATCCTGACTACCACACTTTCACCCTACAACAATCACTAATACACCCCCATACCATCACACATGCTGACTACCACACGTTCACCCTACAACAATCACTAATACACCCCCATACCATCACACATGCTGACTACCACACTTTCACCCTACAACAATCACTAATACACCCCCATACCATCACACATGCTGCCTACCACACTTTCACCCTACAACAATCACTAATACACCCCCATACCATCACACATGCTGACTACCACACTTTCACCCTACAACAATCACTAATACACCCCCATACCATCACACATGCTGACTACCACACTTTCACCCCACAACAATCACTAATACACCCCCATACCATCACACATGCTGACTACCACACTTTCACCCTACAACAATCACTAATACACCCCCATACCATCACACATGCTGACTACCACACTTTCACCCTACAACAATCACTAATACACCCCCATACCATCACACATGCTGACTACCACACTTTCACCCTACAACAATCACTAATACACCCCCATACCATCACACATGCTGACTACCACACTTTCACCCTACAACAATCACTAATACACCCTCATACCATCACACATGCTGACTACCACACTTTCACCCTACAACAATCACTAATACACCCCCATACCATCACACATGCTGACTACCACACTTTCACCCTACAACAATCACTAATACACCCCCATACCATCACACATGCTGACTACCACACTTTCACCCTACAACAATCACTAATACACCCCCATACCATCACACATGCTGACTACCACACTTTCACCCTACAACAATCACTAATACACCCTCATACCATCACACATGCTGACTACCACACTTTCACCCTACAACAATCACTAATACACCCCCATACCATCACACATGCTGACTACCACACTTTCACCCTACAACAATCACTAATACACCCCCATACCATCACACATGCTGACTACCACACGTTCACCCTACAACAATCACTAATACACCCTCATACCATCACACATGCTGACTACCACACTTTCACCCTACAACAATCACTAATACACCCCCATACCATCACACATGCTGACTACCACACTTTCACCCTACAACAATCACTAATACACCCCCATACCATCACACATGCTGACTACCACACTTTCACCCTACAACAATCACTAATACACCCCCATACCATCACACATCCTGACTACCACACTTTCACCCTACAACAATCACTAATACACCCCCATACCATCACACATGCTGACTACCACACGTTCACCCTACAACAATCACTAATACACCCCCATACCATCACACATGCTGACTACCACACTTTCACCCTACAACAATCACTAATACACCCCCATACCATCACACATGCTGACTACCACACTTTCACCCTACAACAATCACTAATACACCCCCATACCATCACACATGCTGACTACCACACTTTCACCCTACAACAATCACTAATACACCCCCATACCATCACACATCCTGACTACCACACTTTCACCCTACAACAATCACTAATACACCCCCATACCATCACACATGCTGACTACCACACGTTCACCCTACAACAATCACTAATACACCCCCATACCATCACACATGCTGACTACCACACTTTCACCCTACAACAATCACTAATACACCCCCATACCATCACACATGCTGCCTACCACACTTTCACCCTACAACAATCACTAATACACCCCCATACCATCACACATGCTGACTACCACACTTTCACCCTACAACAATCACTAATACACCCCCATACCATCACACATGCTGACTACCACACTTTCACCCCACAACAATCACTAATACACCCCCATACCATCACACATGCTGACTACCACACTTTCACCCTACAACAATCACTAATACACCCCCATACCATCACACATGCTGACTACCACACTTTCACCCTACAACAATCACTAATACACCCCCATACCATCACACATGCTGACTACCACACTTTCACCCTACAACAATCACTAATACACCCCCATACCATCACACATGCTGACTACCACACTTTCACCCTACAACAATCACTAATACACCCTCATACCATCACACATGCTGACTACCACACTTTCACCCTACAACAATCACTAATACACCCCCATACCATCACACATGCTGACTACCACACTTTCACCCTACAACAATCACTAATACACCCCCATACCATCACACATGCTGACTACCACACGTTCACCCTACAACAATCACTAATACACCCTCATACCATCACACATGCTGACTACCACACTTTCACCCTACAACAATCACTAATACACCCCCATACCATCACACATGCTGACTACCACACTTTCACCCTACAACAATCACTAATACACCCCCATACCATCACACATGCTGACTACCACACTTTCACCCTACAACAATCACTAATACACCCCCATACCATCACACATCCTGACTACCACACTTTCACCCTACAACAATCACTAATACACCCCCATACCATCACACATGCTGACTACCACACGTTCACCCTACAACAATCACTAATACACCCCCATACCATCACACATGCTGACTACCACACTTTCACCCTACAACAATCACTAATACACCCCCATACCATCACACATGCTGACTACCACACTTTCACCCTACAACAATCACTAATACACCCCCATACCATCACACATGCTGACTACCACACTTTCACCCTACAACAATCACTAATACACCCCCATACCATCACACATGCTGACTACCACACTTTCACCCTACAACAATCACTAATACACCCCCATACCATCACACATGCTGACTACCACACTTTCACCCTACAACAATCACTAATACACCCCCATACCATCACACATGCTGACTACCACACTTTCACCCTACAACAATCACTAATACACCCCCATACCATCACACATGCTGACTACCACACTTTCACCCTACAACAATCACTAATACACCCCCATACCATCACACATGCTGACTACCACACTTTCACCCTACAACAATCACTAATACACCCCCATACCATCACACATGCTGACTACCACACTTTCACCCTACAACAATCACTAATACACCCCCATACCATCACACATGCTGACTACCACACTTTCACCCCACAACAATCACTAATACACCCCCATACCATCACACATGCTGACTACCACACTTTCACCCTACAACAATCACTAATACACCCCCATACCATCACACATGCTGACTACCACACTTTCACCCTACAACAATCACTAATACACCCCCATACCATCACACATGCTGCCTACCACACTTTCACCCTACAACAATCACTAATACACCCCCATACCATCACACATGCTGACTACCACACTTTCACCCTACAACAATCACTAATACACCCCCCATACCATCACACATGCTGACTACCACACTTTCACCCCACAACAATCACTAATACACCCCCATACCATCACACATGCTGACTACCACACTTTCACCCTACAACAATCACTAATACACCCCCATACCATCACACATGCTGACTACCACACTTTCACCCTACAACAATCACTAATACACCCCCATACCATCACACATGCTGACTACCACACTTTCACCCTACAACAATCACTAATACACCCCCATACCATCACACATGCTGACTACCACACTTTCACCCTACAACAATCCGGATGGTTCTTTTACTCTTTGTTCCAGAGGACCCAACATCCACAGTTTCCAAAAACAATTTGAAATGTGGATTCGTCAGACCACAGAATAACTTTCCACTTTGCATCAGTCCATCTTAGATGAGCTCGGGCCAGTGACGCCGGCAGACTTTTTGGGTGTTGTTGATAAATGGTTTTGGCTTTGCATAGTAGAGTTTTAACTTGCACTTACAGATGTAGCGACCAACTGTAGTTACTGACAGAGGTTTTCCCAAGTGCTCTTGTGGTGATATCCTTTACACACTGATGTTGCGTTTTGATGCAGTACTGCCTGGGTCACACTTGTGTTTGATTCTGTAAGTAGGAACAAACAATTGTTGCCAGATATCAGCTGTGCGCTGCCATGGTATCAGAAATCAATGTGCTGATCATTGATTAAAATGATAAAAATATGGTAAATATTAAACATAAGTGTGTATATTGTACATATTGTTATGAAGCTGTCAGTTACTACAGTGTGTATATAAAGTTGTTTAATTGGGCTTTGAAGGCGACAACAGTGACTCCCATGAGCTGCATCTCTCAAGCGTTTTTTTGAATCACCTTTAAAATCTTCAAGAAAAACAAGAGGTATGTTCATGTCTTTAGTAACATTCCAAAAAGAGTGCAGTTCCCCTTTAAAGGTGACTGTCTAGCATGTCGGTTGAAAAACATGGCAAACATCACACTAAGGGGAGAATTTAAAGCAGGCCTGGGCAATTATTTTGATTCGTGGGCCAAATTTAGAGAACAAAATGTGCCTGGGGGCCGATATATCTGTTTGTAGGAAGACTAATACAAAACCTGATTGAAAGCTAAAAACATTATGACAGACCGCCTTAAAAAACTGAATGGAATTTTATATTTTTTTACTGAATGAGACAGCCAGAATGTACATGAAAATAAAGAATGTTAAAATATTAACTATGAAGGATAAAACACTGAATATTGACAACATATGAACATCACACCCCCTCTCCATCCACATATTTTACAATCAACAAAAATGCAACAAACAGTGAAATATGAACAAAAAGGGTAAAAACAAACCCACCTACAATCTAATATATGTGATATGTCACTAAGCTTTACAACTTTGTTGTGATAATCTCCTTCCACGTCTGTCCCTGACACCCACATTTCTCACTCTGTGGAAACACTCTGTGGAAACACTCCCCACCCACACTGCTTGGTGCCTCGTCTGAGCAGCTGTGACTTAGGCTCTGTCTCCACTAAGCCTGATAACCCCTTAAAGGAATAATTATTTAACCTAAGCTCTGTTTCAACCACACTAAACCAGCATTTAAGGTCCCCATCCTTGGACAATTTTTCACACGGGTAAGTCAGCCGTGTATTTCTTGAATTTCCGGCTCTTAGCTTTGTATGGACTCATTGATCCTTTACAAACTGAGTTCGGAGAGGAAGTGACGTCAGAAACACCACGCCGTCACACAGGACGTGACATCAGAAAGACCACGCCCCCACACCGGAAGTGGCATCAGAAAGACCACGCCCCCACACAGGAATTGACGTCAGAAACACCACGCTGCCACACAGGAAGTGACATCAGAAAGACCACGCCGTCACACAGGAAGTGACATCAGAAAGACCACGCCGTCACACAGGAAGTGACATCAGAAAGACCATGCCCCCACACCGGAAGTGACATCAGAAAGACCACGCCCCCACACAGGAAGTGACGTCAGAAACACCACGCTGCCACACAGGAAGTGACATCAGAAACACCACGCTGCCACACAGGAAGTGACATCAGAAAGACCACGCCGTCACACAGGAAGTGACATCAGAAAGACCATGCTGTCACACAGGAAATGACATCAGAAAGACCACGCCGTCACACAGGAAGTGACATCAGAAAGACCATGCCCCCACACCGGAAGTGACATCAGAAAGACCACGCCCCCACACAGGAAGTGACGTCAGAAACACCACGCTGCCACACAGGAAGTGACATCAGAAACACCACGCTGCCACACAGGAAGTGACATCAGAAAGACCACGCCGTCACACAGGAAGTGACATCAGAAAGACCATGCTGTCACACAGGAAATGACATCAGAAAGACCACGCCGTCACACAGGAAGTGACATCAGAAAGACCATGCCCCCACACCGGAAGTGACGTCAGAAACACCACGCTGCCACACAGGAAGTGACATCAGAAAGACCACGCCGTCACACAGGAAGTGACATCAGAAAGACCACGCTGTCACACAGGAAATTACATCAGAAAGACCACGCCGTCACACAGGAAGTGACATCAGAAAGACCACGCCCCCACACAGGAAGTGACGTCAGAAACACCACGCTGCCACACAGGAAGTGACATCAGAAAGACCACGCCGTCACACAGGAAGTGACATCAGAAAGACCACGCTGTCACACAGGAAATGACATCAGAAAGACCACGCCCCCACACCGGAAGTGACATCAGAAAGACCACGCCCCCACACAGGAAGTGACGTCAGAAACACCACGCTGCCACACAGGAAGTGACATCAGAAAGACCACGCCGTCACACAGGAAGTGACATCAGAAAGACCACGCTGTCACACAGGAAATGACATCAGAAAGACCACGCCGTCACACAGGAAGTGACATCAGAAAGACCACGCCCCCACACAGGAAGTGACGTCAGAAAGACCACGCCTCCACACGTCACAGCCAGCTTCATAATAATGCGGTTTTCGTGACTCGGAGCTAACCATTGGAAATATGGAGGAAGGTTATCCAGACATGTCCGTGTTTCTCCTTCTTCTACTTGTACAGACGCTGGTGGAAATCACACATCAATACCTTAAGAGAAAGCCATTGCAGCTATCTGGGATACAACACTTCTCAGACGGCAAGACAACTTTCCAATGTCCAGGTGAGCTGTGATTCTACTTAGCCAAAAACTTTGTCCATTTGTCGAAGAAGAGACAACGAGAATGCGGGCTCCCGTGGATGTGATAAAAAAGGTAGCGTGTGCTTTGTATTACCTGACCGTGGAGTGAAGACTACGGAAAATGGCGAATGCTTTTGGACCGGCAAAGCAGACTATCAGTTATTGTCTGCCAATTATGTCACAGACTCAAGGTCTAGGTCCAGAGTATATCAAGTCAGCAAAAAGGAATGGACAATGAAGGTGAAGGCAAAAGAGTGAGGAGTGTCCTGACCAGATATTACATCCCGACATTAATTGTTGTAAAATGTTCTTCATCACATTGTTTAGGTGTCTATTAAAGATGTGATTGACGTCTCAGGTGTGATTGACTACAATAGTCACACTGGATTCCAGTTCATCGAAATAGCACAACACTGGATATTGTTCAGATAAGTTACATTTAACAACTTGCACACAAAGCAACACTGGAGGTGACTATGACCTGCACATTGTCCACACATGTGTACTAGGTGGCCTGGCGCCGGAGGACAGAGGGGGGTGAGGGGGTCTAAAACGACCATTGTGTGTGTGTGTGTGACAAGGATAAGGTTAGGTGGGATTTACCCTGGATAACCTTATCTGGCTTAGTGTAGAAGGGGCCTTAGATGACCATAGTCACTAATTAGATGACCATAGTCACTAATTATATTACCACAGTGCCAGATTCAAACACTGATGACATCTATTAAACAAGAAGCAAGGAACCATGCAGAGACAGAGTTCAATTTAGCTCATGAGGAGAACGCATGGAGTTGCACACTTAGTCACACTCTCGCCCTACGCTCTAAAGTACAGCTCCCACGTCCCTCTATTTATTTAGGAGTTCATCCGTGGCTGAGGCCACCCTTCAGACAAGAAGTTTTTGTCCTTGCACAGATAGAAACAGTTCAGTTTAAGCACAATAGCTAATAACTATAGCAACAGACTTCGGGAATGTCCAGATTGAAAAACTTAACGGGCCGCATGAAGCCCCTGGGCCTTCATTTGCCCAGGTCTGATTTAAAGCAAGTACTTGTCAGTGACCATTTGTCTTATGATATATAAACTTGTGTGCTAGCATGTTCTCGGTTGTTTAAAAAACCAAGAATGAAGACCAAGTATCTTGTCTTGTTTGTCCTTCCCTAGGGGAGCTGAGTGCCCTGCTGAGATAGATTGTAGCGTTCAAACATCGCGTGTTGACTTGACCTTGAAAGCAGCGTCTGCAAGGCAGGCCTCTGAGACGGATGGCTCTTCTACCGTGCAAGCGCCGCCGGATCAATACCGGCTGGACGGGGGAGACAGTTCTTGCACGAGCTCGGCAAGATGAGACAACATCTTGTGCAGTCTGACAAAAGTGCTCAGTAAAAACACGCTAATGACCCCCGATATCACCATCGCTGACGCTCGGCTAAGTTTAGCAAGGGAATCCAGGACGGGTGGATCGGCTTTCACACGCCAGCCCTCAAGTAAATGTCTGCAGGACGCAGAGACGCAGAAAACATTATTAAAGACTCAGCTTTGTGAAAATGACTTGCACACTTCTGACTGCATCAGTGCTGGGTCTGACTCTCACTTCTAATACACAATCCACATTCTAACCGTCCCCTCCCACCTCCAAAGTCATGCACTTGGGGATAGGCCCCTCCCACCTCCAAAGACATGCACCTGGGGATAGGCCCCACCCACCTCAAAAGACATGCACCTGGGGATAGGCCCCACCCACCTCCAAAGTCATGCACTTGGGGATAGGCCCCTCCCACCTCCAAAGTCATGCACTTGGGGATAGGCCCCTCCCACCTCCAAAGACATGCACCTGGGGATAGGCCCCACCCACCTCCAAAGTCATGCACTTGGGGATAGGCCCCTCCCACCTCCAAAGTCATGCACTTGGGGATAGGCCCCTCCCACCTCCAAAGATGCGCACCTGAGGATAGGCCCCTCCCACCTCCAAAGACACGCACCTGGGGATAGGCCCCTCCCACTTCCAAAGACACACACCTATGGATAGGCCCCTCCCACCTCCAAAGACACGCACCTGAGGCTGGCCCCTCCCACTTCCAAAGACACACACCTGGGGATAGGCCCTTTCCACCTCCAAAGACATGCACCTGGGGATAGGCCCCTCCCACCTCAAAAGACACACACCTGGGGATAGGCCCCTCCCACCTATCCAACGGGATAGCAGGTCCATTCTATGTGTCATACTAGATCATTTTGCGCTTTTGCCCTATTTTTGCTGAAAGGATTTAGTAGAGAACATCCAGAATAAAGTTTGCAACTGTCGGTGTTAAGAGAAAAGCCCTGCCTCTACCGGAATTCGCAGACGATGACATCACAAGTGTGATGACTCCTCACATATTCACATTGTTTATAATGGGAGCTTCCAACAAAAAGTGCTATTCGGACTGATAAAATGAAAATTTCCCCATTAATTTGAGCGAGGATGAAAGATTTGTGTTTGAGGATATTGATAGGGACGGACTAGAAAAAAAGTTTTAAAAAAAAAACACGATTTGGACGGATTTCGATGTTTTAGACACATTTACTAGGATAATTTTGGGAAATGCCTTATCTTTCTATTGTGTTGCTAGTGTTTTAGTGAGATTAACAGTACCTGATAGTCAGAGGGGTGTGTCCACAGGTGTGTTGACGCCAATGTCTCAGGGGAGTCGACGACAGCTTCATGGACGACACAAGCTCAGCTTTTCTCCTGTAAGAAGCCACTTTTTAACCACAATTTTCTCACCAAAACCTGCTGGTTGACATTCCGTCTTGATTCATGCTCGCTTGACCGCTCTGATCCATAGTAAAGTTTCACCTCCAGGAATTTTAAACAAGGAATCACCGTGTGTTTGTGTGGCTAAAGGCTAAAGCTTCCCAACTCCGTCTTTCTACTGTGACTTCTCCAATATTCATTGAACAAATTGCAAAAGATTCAGCAACACAGATGTCCAAAATACTGTGTAATTATGCCGTTAAAGCAGACGACTTTTAGCTGTGTGTGTGTGCAGCGCTCATACTTCCTATAAACCCGTGACGTCTTGCGTACACGTCATCATTACACAACGTTTCCAGGACTCCCGGGAAATTTAAAATTGTAATTTAGTAAACTAAAGCGGGCGTATTGTCATGTGTTGCAATGTTAATATTTCATCATTGATATATAAACTATCAGACTGCGTGGTGGCTAGTAGTGGCTTTCAGTAGGACTTTAGTGAACACTTTAGGTGTGAACAGTCTCTTAAAGTGAATCATATTGCTGCTTTCTTTCATTTATCTGCTTAATACCTTCCATCATTTCATTCCACATACTGATAGTTAGTTTGTACACAATAAGTCAGATATTTAACAATAGTAGTGAGCAGAAGACAATATGAAGTCATGTTTTGCTTGATTCATTATTGACATGTTTCTTGCTACTTTATGTTGTTTTTGTTTTTTTACATGAGATTTCTACTTTAATTTATCATCCATCATACTTAGAAATGTAGTTTAATTTACTCTATCAATGTAGGATAGAATAGAAAGTACTTTATTGATCACTGGGGGAAATCCAGCACTATGTCTACTTTGCCTATTTGTATTTGTCTGGGACTTTCTCTTCTGTTACCAAATAGCATTATTTTACTTTTACTGAGATTCAAAGATAGTCTGCTTTTGTCAAACCATCTTTTTATTTTATTATAATTTGTATTATCTTCTGTGTGTTCTCTCCTGAAGAAAACACAGTTGTATCATCTGCTAATAAAACTAACTTCAAGTCCTTTGTAACTTTGCAAATATTATTTATATAATAAAATTGCACAATTAATATCCTGGTATTGATCCCAGAGATACACCACAAGATATTTCCAGCTCTGTAGACGTGTGTTCACCTATATTAACGTATCTATCTAGTCGATACTACTATGATCACTCAATATTTTTTGGCATCATTGCAACTTCTTTTGTTTTTTTTAAATGTATATTATGTTTATAAAGTCAATAAATATGTCCCTGGACACATGAGGACTTTGAATATGACCAAAGTATGATCCTCTAACTACTTGGTATCACATCCATACCTAAATGTGTGGTATCATCCAAAACTAATGTCAAGTATGAAAGAAGAGAAGAATAAGTGATTATTACATTTGAACAGAAGTGTAGATAGAACATGTTAAAAGAGATAACAGCGCAACACCTACTCTTTACATCAGAATTGGTTTGTTAGGTATTACATTTTATTGTATGATCCTGTAACTACTTGGTATCACATCCATACCTAAATGTGTGGTATCATCCAAAACTAATGTCAAGTATGAAAGAAAAGAAGAATAAGTGATTATTACATTTGAACAGAAGTGTAGATAGAACATGTTAAAACACAAAACCGCGCAACACCTACCCTTTAAATCAGTATTTCTAAACCATATTATTATTGGTTTATTAGGTATTATATTTTATTGTATGACTCTGTAACTATTTGGTATCGGATCGATACCTAAATGTTTGGTATCATCCAAAACGTATGTCAAGTATCAAAGAGGGTTCAATCCCAGGCTCGGGATCTTTCTGTGTGGAGTTTGCATGTTCTCACTGTGACTGCGTGAGTTCCTTCCAGGTACTCTGGCATCCTCCCACCTCCAAAGACATGCACCTGGGGATAGGCCCCTCCCACCTCGAAAGACATGCACCTGGGGATAGGCCCCTCCCACCTCCAAAGACATACACCTAGGGATAGGCCCCTCCCACCTCCAAAGACATACACCTGGGGATAGGCCCCTCCCACCTCCAAAGACATACACCTAGGGATGGGCCCCTCCCACCTCCAAAGACATGCACCGGGGGATAGGCCCCTCCCACCTCCAAAGACATGCACCTGGGGATAGGCCCCTCCCACCTCCAAAGACATGCACCTAGGGATAGGCCCCTCCCACCTCCAAAGACATACACCTGGGGATAGGCCCCTCCCACCTCCAAAGACATACACCTAGGGATAGGCCCCTCCCACCTCCAAAGACATACACCGGGGGATAGGCCCCTCCCACCTCCAAGGACATGCACCTGGGGATAGGCCCCTCCCACCTCCAAAGACATGCACCTGGGGATAGGCCCCTCCCACCTCCAAAGACATACACCTAGGGATGGGCCCCTCCCACCTCCAAAGACATGCACCGGGGGATAGGCCCCTCCCACCTCCAAGGACATGCACCTGGGGATAGGCCCCTCCCACCTCCAAAGACATGCACCTGGGGATAGGCCCCTCCCACCTCCAAAGACATGCACCTGGGGATAGGCCCCTCCCACCTCCAAAGACATGCACCTGGGGATAGGCTCCTCCCACCTCCAAAGACATGCACCTGGGGATAGGCCCCTCCCACCTCCAAAGATAGGTTGATTGGCAACACTACATGGTCCCTAGTGTGTGAATGTGAGTGTGAATGTTGTCTGTCTGTGTTGGCCCTGCGATGAGATGGGGACTTGTCCAGGGTGTACACCGCCTTCCGCACGATTGTAGCTGAGATAGCCGCCAGCGCCCCCCGCGACACCATAAGGGAATAAGCGGTAGGCAATGGATGGATGGATGGGGTTAGATAGAACATGTTAAAACAGAAAATAAGCAGATATCAACAGTAAATGAACAAGTGGCTTAATAATCAATGTTTTACAGTTTGTCCTTAATAATGTGTATAAAATAATAGGTGTATAAATGACACAATATGTTACTGCAGATTAATTAGGAGTCTTTGTTTGTTTACTTACTACTAAAAGACAAGTTGTCTAGTATGTTCAACATTTTATTTAAACTACAGTAATAAACACACAGTTTATCTACACTAAGATTTTTGTTTAAATAAAACCAATAACGTCCTTTTTTGTGCTCCATTTTATTTTTAGAAAAGTCACGAAAAGTATCAAAATAACTTTAGTACCAGTACCAAAATCTGAGTATCGTTCCAACACTATGCCAGTGATGTTGAGATGTTGGTTTGTGTCGCTTTCAACCAAAGAAATAAACGTCTCAGACTCTACAGTCAAAATAAAGTCAACAGTGCCTCATTTATTTTGGAGTTTAATGAATGTGTCGCTTTTCCATCCTTCATCTGCCCACCTAATGTAACGCACGCACGCACGCACGCACGCACGCACACACGCACGCACGCACGCACACGCACACGCACACGCACACACACACACACACACACACACACACACACACACACACGGGTGGTGAAGTTAATGGGCCGCCGCATTGAAGCAGCAAAGAATAAAAGACGGTAAAGAAGCAAGGCTGCCGTGGGAAGTGAAAGGTGAAATAAGAAAGGTAGAAAGGTAGAAGGTGAGGGGAAGAGATATTAAAAGTCAAGAAAAGGAGGTTATAGGTGAAATTGGCAACAGAAAGTAAATAGACTATCGGGAGAGGCGCTCTACTCTTTCTTGCAGTGGGATGCCACTGGAATGCAACTTGATTATGCAGCAGGATGCAAATAAATGATGTTTAACATAATATAAAAAGTACAAGGAGCTTCCTTACTTTGTTCAGCATTAATATACCAAAGGATACTTTGATCATGCATCATCTGTGTCGTCGAGTGTGTGTCAGACACCTCGTAAGGTGCGAGAAACCCATTCCATTGTCTTCATGGAATGGGTTTCCATGGCCGAGCAGCTGCATCTAAGTCATACATCACCAAGTCCAATGCAAAGCGTGGGATGCAGTGGTGTAAAGGACATCACCACTGGACTCTAGAGCAGTGGCGACGCCTTCTCGGGACTGATGAATCACACTTTTCCATCTGGCAATCTGATGGACCAGTCTGGGTTTGGAGGTTGCCAGGAGAACACTACATTTCAGACTGCATTGTGTTGAGTGTGAAATTTGCTAGAGGAGGAATTATGGTGTGGGGTTGTTTTTCAGGAGTTGGGCTTGGCCCCTTAGTTCCTGTGAAAGGAACTTTGAATGCTCCAAAACATTTTGGACAATTCCATGCTCCCATCCTTGTGGGAACAGTTTGGAGTAAGCACCTTCCTCTTCCTACATGACTGTGCACCAGTCCACAAAGCAAGGTCCATAAAGACATGGATGACTTGACTGGCCTGCACAGAGTCCTGACCTGAACCCGATAGAACACCTTTGGGATGACTTAGAATGGAGACTGAGAGCCAGGCCTTTTCCACCAACATCAGTGTGTGACCTCACTAATGCACTTTTGGTGGAAAATAGCTATAAACACACTCTGCAACCTTGTGGACAGCCTTCCCAGAAGAGTTGAAGCTGTAATAGCTGCAAAAGGTAATATTGAACCCTATAGGCTAGGAATGGTTGGCACTTGAACTTCATATGTGAGTCAAGGCAGGTGGACAAATACTTTTGTCAATTGTGTGTATGATGCATCATCTACAAAGATACAAAGAATTGCTATTGCGACATCCAGTGACACATTTTGAACGGCTGTTTCTTTCTTTCAAAATTGCAGGGTCATTTTTTCACTCAGCAAACTCATCCACCGGGCCGGATAAAGTCTGTTCTCAGGCCTGATCCGGCCCTCGGGTCGCACGTTTGACACCTTTGGATCATCTCATGTATTTATACACAGCAGTTTTATGTGAAGAAAAAGTAGAATAAATGGAGTGCAGCATCTAGAGCAGGGGTGTCCTAACTTATGCCAGCATACTGAACAGTCCACACATGCAGGGCTTATTCTATTATTTTAATTGTATTTTTAATAAAAATGCTCAAGACTAGGGTTGTCCCGAAACCAATATTTTAGTACCGGTACCAAAATGTACTTTGATACTTTTCTAAATAAGGTAGACCACAAAAAATGTCTTTATTGGCTTTATTTTAACAAAAAAATCTTAGTGTAGATGAAACATATGTTTATTATTGTCATTTAGTCCTGAAATAAAATGTTGAACATACTAGACAACTTGTCTTTTAGTAGTAAGTAAACAAACAAAGACTCCTAATTAGTCTGCAGTAACATATTGTGTCATTTATACACCTATTATTTTATCAAAAGGACAAGCTGTAAAAATGGAATATTAATCCACTTATTTAATGTTGATATCTGCTTACTTTCTCTTTTAACATGTTCTATCTACACTTCTGTTCAAATGTAATAATCACTTATTCTTCTTTTCTTTGATACTTGACATTAGTTTTGGATGATACCACACATTTAGGTATGGATGTGATACCAAGTAGTTACAGGATCATACATTGGTCATATTCAAAGTCCTCATGTGTCCAGGGACATATTTACTGACTTTATAAACATAATATACATTTTTAAAAAAGGAAAAAAGATTTTGTGACGGTAAAAAATACTGATTTAATTATAGTAGTATCAACTACATACACTATTGTACTTGGTATCATTACAGTGGATGTCAGGTGTAGATCCACCAATGGCGTTAGTTTACATTCACTGCTAGTTTGCTATTAACAGTGTGTAGTGAAGCATGTTTAGCTATTCCTCGTCCTGCAGTGATAATGATACTTGTAAGAAACTTACTGAGCCGAGGTTGTCATTGTGGCTTGTGCAGCCCTTTGAGACACTTGTGATTTAGGGCTACAAAAGTAAACTTTGATTGATTATTAATGAATGAATGAATAAAAGAGTTTGTTAGTGTTGTTGCGGTGCATGGTGTAAGAATGATAAATGAGCAAGATGAATGAATTAATAAATAAATACATAGATGACATTGTAAAAAGTGTTGCGCTGCATGGTGTAAGAATGATGACAAATAACATGAATGAATGAACGAAGGAATGAAAGAATATGTAACATTGTGTGACGGGACAGCGGGAGAAGAAGACTGCAGAGAGGCGATGACGTCGTTAGCTGCCAGCGTGTTTTTATTGACATCTCAGTATGTGATTAGCTGAAAGAGATGTAGTGCGACTATGTGTAAGTATTACCTGAGCGTGGTCACCAGAGGGTGTTGAGTGTACCTGTTGAGATCGAGGCGGTAGTCCAAAAGGTGAAAAGCAGGCTCAAACGTCCGAGGGCAGGTGGATGGTCGAGGACAAGTGCGAGGTCTTAGTCCAGGAAGGCAAGAGGGAATCCAAAGGGAGTCCAGGTAGACGAGACCCAGAGTTCGACGACGAGGAAGCTGGAGGACGACACAACAGGAGAGAGGGTGAACACGACAGGAAGGGAACACAGGCAGAGAGAAGGCTGGAGATGTGTTGGTTTACTGTACTGGTAGGAGAAGCTACGTTCTGGCACTGGATCTCAAGACGCCCTGGTTTATGAAGAAGGCTGGTCGCTCATCACGGGCAGGTGTGTTGATTGCAGATCTCTTGCGGAGGGACGCCCGTAGCGGAGAGGGAACGCCTGTTGGTGTGGCCCGCGGTGCGCTCAACAGCCTTCACAGCAGCAGGAGAAGCAAGAGTGTGACCCATAACACATTGTGTAAGACTTGTGTAGTGTTGTAGTGCTGCATGCATGTGTATGAAGGAGAAATGAGTAACACCTGAATGGATGGATAACATTGGGTAAGACTTGTGTAGTGTTGTAGTGCTGCATGCATGTGTACGAAGGAGAAATGAGTAACACCTGAATGGATGGATAACATTGGGTAAGAGTTTTGTAGTGTTGTTGCATTGCATGGTGGAATAAACCAATATTGACCTTCTAGATGATCAAACCCTCCAATATTGACTTTGTAGATGACAAAAACCATGATTGATAAACCGTGAGAGGCATGCAGGACATTGGGTGTTAGTGGAAGGGGGAGACAGCTTTGAAAAACCACAGCATAATGGCTGCCATGGTTTCCATATTGCTGACATGGAGATGGACAGAGGACAAGATCTAGGGTGTGAGCTTTTATGGGTTGGGACGGAAACATGTTGGGTGAGACCAACAAAGTCTCAGGTCCATAAATTCACATTCAAAGCCCCGTGTGGGATCATCAATAAGGATTTTGAAATCTCCCAAGATCAGCACTCTGTCATGGCTGGGGATGATTTTACTGAGGAGGTCTGAGAATTGAGTTCTACAATTCTTGCTCGCCTTAAAAAACATATTGTTAGATAAATAACTCTCTGCTCTCACATTGCATGAGATCAGCACCTAGCACTATGTACAGTATGTCTATTATCTCACTTACTCTGCATGTACTGTAAATATGTCATGTTTGTACTCTACACAAGCTGATACCCACGCATTACAATGAACACACACACACACACACACACACACACACACAGAATACCACCTTGGATCCACTGGTATGTCAACACTGACATTATCAGCAGCTGCTCAAATAAAAACTCTGTGGAATGAAGCTCATCAGGCGTCACATGATCACTACACATGATCACTACACATGATCACTACACATAATCACTGCACATGATCACTACACATGATCACTGCACATGATCACTACACATGATCACTGCACATGATCACTGCACATGATCACTATACATGATCACTGCACATGATCACTAAACATGATCACTACACATAATCACTGCACATGATCACTAAACATGATCACTACACATGATCACTGCACATGATCACTACACATGATCACTGCACATGATCACTAAACATGATCACTGCACATGATCACTAAACATGATCACTGCACATGATCACTACACATGATCACTACACATGATCACTGCACATGATCACTGCACATGATCACTACACATGATCACTACACATGATCACTACACATGATCACTACACATGATCACTACACATAATCACTGCACATGATCACTAAACATAATCACTGCACATGATCACTAAACATGATCACTACACATAATCACTGCACATGATCACTAAACATGATCACTGCACATGATCACTAAACATGATCACTGCACATGATCACTACACATGATCACTACACATGATCACTGCACATGATCACTGCACATGATCACTACACATGATCACTACACATGATCACTGCACATGATCACTGCACATGATCACTGCACATGATCACTACACATGATCACTAAACATGATCACTACACATAATCACTGCACATGATCACTAAACGTGATCACTACACGTATCAATCTGTTCCAATTAGCGTTAGTGTGCACTTACTTGTCAATATTACTTTGATGGCATTGTTATTTTTTAGCATCACAAAATCTTTTTCTGATTTTTTTGATATTTATATTATGTTTATAAAGTCAGTAAATACGTCCCTGGACTCATGAGGACTGTGAATATGACCAATGTATGACCCTGTAACTACTTGGTATCGGATCGATACGTAGATGTGTGGTATCATCCAAAACTAATGTCAAGTATCAAAGAAGAGAAGAATAAGTGATTATTACATTTGAACAGAAGTGTAGATAGAACATGTTATAAGAGAAAATAAGCAGATATTAACAGTAAATGAACAAGTGGATTAATAATCTTTTAAAATTTTGACAAAATAGGTGTATAAATGACACAATATGTTACTGCAGACTAATTAGGAGTCTTTGTTTGTTTACTTACTACTAAAAGACAAGTTGTCTAGTATGTTCAACATTTTATTTAAGGACTAAATGACAATAATAAACATATGTTTCATCTACACTAACATTTTGTGTTACAATAAAGACAATAATGACATTTTTGTGGTCTCCTTTATTTAGAAAAGTATCGTAAAGTATCGAAATACATTTTGGTACCGGGACAACACTACTAACACTACTAACAACACTAACTAACAACACTAACAACACTACTAACAACACTACTAACAACACTAACAACACTACTAACAACACTAACTAACAACACTACTAACAACACTAACTAACAACACTAACAACACTACTAACAACACTAACAACACTAACAACACTACTAACACTGCTAACAACACTACTAACAACACTAACTAACAACACTACTAACAACACTAACAACACTACTAACACTACTAACAACACTAACTAACAACACTACTAACAACACTACTAACAACACTAACAACACTACTAACACTACTAACAACACTAACAACAGTACTAACAACACTACTAACAACACTAACAACACTACTAACACTACTAACAACACTAACAACAGTACTAACAACACTACTAACAACACTACTAACAACACTACTAACACTACTAACAACACTAACTAACAACACTAACAACACTACTAACAACACTACTAACAACACTAACTAACAACACTAACTAACAACACTACTAACACTACTAACAACACTACTAACAACACTACTAACAACACTAACTAACAACACTAACAACACTACTAACACTACTAACAACACTAACTAACAACACTAACAACACTACTAACACTGCTAACAACACTACTAACAACACTAACTAACAACACTACTAACAACACTAACTAACAACAGTACTAACAACACTAACAGCACTACTAACAACACTAACAACACTACTAACACTACTAACAACACTACTAACAACACTACTAACAACACTAACTAACAACACTACTAACAACACTAACAACACTACTAACACTACTAACAACACTAACAACAGTACTAACAACACTACTAACAACACTACTAACACTACTAACAACACTAACTACCAACACTAACAACACTACTAACAACACTACTAACAACACTAACTAACAACACTACTAACACTACTAACAACACTACTAACAACACTACTAACAACACTAACTAACAACACTAACAACACTACTAACACTACTAACAACACTAACTAACAACACTAACAACACTAACAACACTACTAACACTGCTAACAACACTACTAACAACACTAACTAACAACACTACTAACAACACTAACTAACAACAGTACTAACAACACTAACAGCACTACTAACAACACTAACAACACTACTAACACTACTAACAACACTACTAACAACACTAACTAACAACACTAACAACACTAACAACACTACTAACAACACTAACTAACAACACTACTAACAACACTACTAACAACACTAACTAACAACGCTACTAACAACACTAACAACACTACTAACAACACTAACAACACTACTAACAACACTACTAACACTACTAACAACACTACTAACAACACTAACTAACAACACTACTAACAACACTACTAACAACACGAACAACGCTACTAACAACACTACTAACAACACTAACAACACTACTAACAACACTACTGACACTACTAACACTACTAACAACACTAACAACAGTACTAACAACACTACTAACAACACTACTAACAACACTAACAACACTACTAACAACACTACTAACAACACTACTGACAACACTACTAACAACACTAACAACAGTACTAACAACACTACTAACAACACTACTAACAACACTAACTAACAACACTAACAACACTACTAACAACACTACTAACAACACTACTAACAACACTAACTAACAACACTACTAACAACACCAACAACACTACTAACAACACTACCAACCACCACCAGTAGGTGTGAATGAATGATGAGTTCTCACTTCTCTGTGAGCGCTTTGAGTATCTAATAATAGAAAAGTGCTAAATATAAAATGTAATCCAATATTATTATTATTATTATTATTATTACTACTGCCAACATCGCACACAAATTGTCACGATGCAATATCGACATTGAAAGAAGGAGAACAGATGAGGGACCATTTATTGTGAGAGGAAGGGGGCGGATACACTTTGTTAAGTAGTACTTAAGTGCTTAAGTAGTGTATGTCAGACTCCCCTGTGTGACTTAACTCATGTCTCACGTCTGTCAAGGTGAAACTCAACAAAAAGTGCTCAATGACCCTCATCGGTGCTTGGGCTCCCAGGATCCTGGAACACCAAAGAGTTTGTGAAGGGAACGTTCTTAGACTGTAGATTTGGACTGTGTACTTTCTAAGACGCAAAAGTTAGTGTTGCTTGGTGATTTCAAATCATGGCTCCAAATATGTGGACTGAGCATGGACTTATTATTACTAACATGCTGTTCTGACATAAGAATACATTTCCAACATCTTAGCCTTCAAAACACGAGCACCTGATTGACTCTGTGATTGCGAGGGCTTCTTTCAAGAGCCATAACCAGTGCAGATGATTGTTGTCTGATCTGATCTACAAAAGCTGTGATGTAGTCACGTTGTGTGGATGGAAAAAAAAGAGAAGACAATGATTTGCAAATACTTTCCAACTTATATTCAATAGAATAAACTGCAAAGACAAGATATTTCATGTTCACAACCTTGTGGACAGCCTTCCCAGAAGAGTTGGAGCTGTAATAGCTGCAAAAGGTCATATTGAAGCCTATGGGTTAGGAATGGGATGGCACTTCAACTTCATATGTGAGTCAAGTCAGGCGGACAAATACTTTTGTCAATATAGTGTATGTCAGACTTTTTTTTTAAATGTCCGCCCCCACAAGATCAGTTTGTTCTTGTCGTCCCAAAAATCCATTTAATATCCAGAGGGGATGGTGCATTTTCTGCTGTGGCTCCAAAACTTTGGAACAATATCCCTCTTGCAAATCCCTCTTTAATGACTTTTAAATCACATCTTAAAACATTTTTTTATACTTTGGCTTTCAAACCAGCATGAGAGTTGTGTGATTTTAATTTCTCTGATGTTTTTATCCGTTATAGTTAAAAGTTTTATATTACCGACTCTTCCAGAATGTATGTCTCGACTTCTGTGAACCACTTTGTCAAACTTCAATTGTTTTTTGAAATGTGCTAAATAAATGAAGTGAATTGAACTGCAATATATACAGTGGGGCAAAAAAGTATTTAGTCAGCCACCGACTGTGCAAGTTCTCCCACTTCAAATGATGACAGAGGTCTGTCATTTTCATCATAGGTACACTTCAACTGTGAGAGACGGAATGTGAAAAAAAATCCAGGAATTCACATTGTAAGAATTTTAAATAATTTATTTGTAAATGATGGTGGAAAATAAGTATTTGGTCACTTCAAACAAGGAAGATCTCTGGCTCTCACAGACCTGTAACTTCTTCTTTAAGAAGCTCTTCTGTCCTCCACTCGTTACCTGTATTAATGGAACCTGTTTGAACTCGTTATCTGCATAAAAGACACCTGTCCAAAGCCTCAAACAGTCAGACTCCAAACTCCACAATGGGCAAGACCAAAGAGGGGGTCAAAATGATCATGAGAACGGTGACCAACAATCCCAGAACCACACGAGGGGACCTGGTGAATGACCTGCAGAGAGCTGGGACCAACGTAACAAAGGTTACCATCAGTAACACACTACAGCTTCACAGTAGGTATGGTGTTCTTGGGATGCAACTCAGTATTCTTCTTCCTCCAAACATGGCGAGTTGACTTAATACCAAAAAGTTCTATTTTGGTTTCATCTGACCACATGACATTCTCCCATGTGCTCTCTGGCAAACTTCAGACGGGCCTGGACATGCACTGGCTTAAGCAGGGGGACACATCTGGCACTGCAGGATTCGATACCCTGCAGTGGGGGTGGAAACATCATGCTTTGGGGCTGTTTTTCTGCTAAGGGGACAGGACGATTGATCCGTGTTAAGGAAAGAATGAATGGGGCCATGTATTGTGAGATTTTGAGCCAAAACCTTCCATCAGTGAGAGCTGTGAATGCTTGACCAAATACTTATTTTCCACCATCATTTACAAATAAATTCTTTAAAATTCCTACAATGTGAATTCCTGGATTTTTTCTTCCCATTCTGTCTCTCACAGTTGAAGTGTACCTATGATGAAAATGACAGAACTCTGTCATCATTTGAAGTGGGAGAACTTGCACAATCGCTGGCTGACTAAATACTTTTTTGCCCCACTGTATATATTATATATATATATATATATATATATATATATATATATATATATATATATATATATAGTACTTACAGCATGCATGTATATAGAACCAGTGGTGAAGGTCTTTGGACATTTTTTTAAAGGGCGGATTGTTTACTATTGTTTACTATTGCTAATGCGCAGAAAAGAGAGACTGATGTGTCATTGTCCAACATGATGGCAAAATGAGAGCAAACAAAACATGTGAGGTAGAAAATCATGTTTTCTTCTGTTCGCTGGTCATAAACAAGCACGAGTGAAACATATTAATGTTAGAACATCATTATAAAGTACATTTTGAACAGTATTGTGTGTGCATATCATGCCATGGAGCAGTAGGTGTACGCTACACATTATGTATGCTACCTCTACTCCATCACCTCTTTCTCAGCATACAACATATTTGTTATCGCTGTTGCTCTTGGCTTCTTCAGCCACACCATCCCTTATCTTCTAAGCTCCCCCCTCCACCGCCCCTTATTCTCCCCCTCCTCTGGGGCACCAGAACACTTTTTTTTAAATGAACCTTAGTTGATCTGAAAAGGCACATGTGCTACCTTGCAGGGCTTATCAGGCAAACTGCTTCCTCTCGCTCCCGCCTGACCTGACACTGTGTTTGCAAAAGGCCGTCGTCAGTTGAAATGAGATGGAGCATGAAATAATTAAGAGGAACAGTCATTTAACTGTCTCACTGTTTTTCTTCCAATAGACACACCCAAACGCACAAAGACATCCCTAAAGAGACAGAACTCTCACTCACTTTGCTCGAGGCTAGACTGACCTTTCTCAAGCAACCAGTTTCCAAAAACAATTGGAAATGTGGACTCATCAGACCACAGAACACTTTTACACTTTGCATAAGTCCATCTTAGATGAGTTCGGGCTCAGCAAAGCCGGCAGAGTTTCTGGGTGCTGTTGATAAATGGCTTTGGCTTTGCATAGTAGAGTTTTAACTTGCACTTACAGATGTAGCGACCAACTGTAGTTACTGACAGTGGTTTTATGAAATATTCCTGAGCCCATGTGGTGATATCCTTTACACACTGATGTCTCTTTTTGATAAAGTAGCGCCTGAGGGATGGAAGGTGCGTAATATCATGGCTTACGTGCAGTGATTTCTCCACATTCTCTGAACCTTTTGATGATTTTACGGAGCGTGGATGGTGAAATCCCGAAATTCCTTGTTGAGAAATGTTGTTCTTCAACAATTTGCTCAGGCATTTGTTGACAAAGTGGTGACCCTCGCCCCGTCCTTGTTTGTGAATGAGTGAGCATTTCATAGAAGCTGCTTTTATAGCCAATCATGGCACCCACCTGTTCCCAATTAGCCTGTTCACCTGTGGGATGTTCCCAATAAGCCTTTGATGAGCATTCCTCAACTTTCTCACTCTTTTCTGCCACTTGTGCCAGCTTTTTTAAAACATGTTGCATGCATCAAATTCCAAATGATTTGCAAAAAAATAACAAACTTTGTCAGTGTGAAGATGAAATATCTTGTCTTTGCAGTCTATTCAATTGAATATAAGTTGAAAAGGATTTGCAAATCATTGTATTCTCTTTTTATCTGCAATTAACACAACATGCCAACTTCACTGCTTTTGGGTGTGTAATATATTATATGACTTCTGCAGAAATTGTGCATTTTTCTCTGGCCCTTCCTGAGCAAGTCAGCATCTGAAATGTCTCACCCCTAAGGACTAAATTCATACCCCCTCCTCCTCATTATGCTCACTAACCCTACATGTAAATAGTCATTGGGACACCACTACCTTTACAGGAATGTGCAAAATGCAGGGATAGGGCTAAAAAGTAGGCTGAGAAGGCATATTTGGATTTGGGCCTAAAGTGTTCTAGTGGTCCCAGCCAGACCCTTCTCATTATCTCAGCCTGCGGTGTGGCACCAACGGTTCAATGAGGGCTGTTGTTGGCATGTTCAAGGGCAACTGCCCTTTTTTGGACTTTTGCCTATCGTTCACAATCATTATGAAAGCAAGACGACGGACATATTTATTTTTATTTTAATGCAGTCTAACTTAGAAATAACAATAAATAAAAGTCTGATTACAATGGAGCCAATGGGAAGTCCCTTTTCCCGCCGGTAAACATCCAAAAAGCGCCAATACTCCATTAACCCGTCCTCACCTGAATTATAACCAAGTATTAGCAATATTGTTATTATAAGCGCTAACGCAGACAAAGTATTTTTAGCAGAGTGTGAGGAGGTTGTTGAGGCTTTGTTTACATCATCGGCAGGTAAGCTGCCTTTAACCTCGGAGCTAATGAAAGTTTATAACAGGTCATAAATAATGCCTCTCAGCTGGGAAAAAGAAGGCTGAAGACATGATCCGACAAGTTGGTCAACTTTGCCATCAATTTTACATCCAGAATGTGCAACAAAAACCCGCGCAAAGACGCTTTGTTCTACCCCACGTCACGACGGGGTCAGGTTTGTCCCTGACAGTTTGGTTATGTTTTACTTTTTCCTCCCTATGTCTTTGTTTCCTGTCAGCACTTTTATTTTGTTCATTTCCTGCTTTTCTCCCTGAGCGCTGTTTCCCCTCAGCTGCGGCTGATTGGCACCTGGCCACACCTGGTGTCAATAAGCCCACTCCTATTTTAAACCTGTCTGTCCTCCAGTCAGGGCTGGATTATTCTGTCACAAGTTGTAGGTGACGAACCCAAAGATGCAGAGAAGGCAAGCTTGGTGCAGGAAAACATAATCTCATGTCCAAAAAATGTAAGGCAAAACACAAACCATAAAAACAGAAGACAGGAAACAGGAACAAGAATCGAACCAGGGAACCGCTCACAAGCGACGAGGAACCAGGGAGAACTGGAGACAGAAAGCAGTCCACAGCATAAGACAAAGACAAGTCATAATGATAATAATCCAGCTCTGACTGGAGGAGAAATCAGGTCTAATATTATGTTTGAACGTAATATTCCAAAAAAAGGTCAGTTTCCCTATAAGTGGGAGACAAGCTTGCCGCATACAACTTAAAGTCATTCTATCTAGTTGGTTGCTAACGTGGTAAAGAAACAACCCCAGTGGGCTTCAGGAGCTCTGATAGTGTCGGTCAGCCAATGCTGCCTTGACATTTGTCATCCTGACACTGTTATTGTGGATCTTCATGAGGAAAGACAACACAATGGATGGATCACTATTTCTAGTCCCTTTTAGTCCACTGGGATAGGCTGCAGTCTTGAGTGAATCAATGATATAAACACACACAATGTGTTAGTCTGTGCAAACTACTACAAATCCAATGCCCGGATTACTAATAAAAACTACTTCCACAATGTTTGTGGCAGTAAAAGCAGCTTCCATGACAAACAAGGACGGGGCGAGAGTCACCACTTTGTCAACAAATGCCTGAGCTAATTGTTTAAGAACAACATTTCTCAAGCAGCTATTGCAAGGAATTTAGGGATTTCAACATCTACGCTCCGTAATATCATCAAAAGGTTCAGAGAATCTGGAGAAATCCCTGCACGTAAGCGGCATTGCCCGTGACCTTCGATCCCTCAGCCGGTTGTGCATAAAAAAAGCGACACCAGTGTGTAAAGGATATCACCACTTGGGTTCAGAAAGACTTCAGCAAACCACTGTCAGTAACTTCGCTTGGCGGCTACATCTGTAAGAGCAAGTTAAAGCTCTACTATGCATAGCGAAAGCCATTCATCAACAACACCCAGAAACGCCGACGGCTTTGCTGGGCCTGAGCTCATCTAAGATGGACTGATGCACAGTGGAAAAGTGTTCTGTGGTCTGATGAGTCCACATTCCAAATTGTTTTTGGAAACTGTGGACGTTGTGTCCTCACATACTGGATTGAAATGAACTAGATTAAAATGTTTATAAGGATTCTTCTTCTTTTTACCTTGTAAACACATATACAGTTGAACAGTTTCTTAAACTCTTTTCATAACTAAATTTGACGGACTGAAATACTAAAGGTTTTAAGTGTTGTAGATCCATACAAATGTGTTAGTCTGTGCAAACTACTAAAAATCCAATGTCTGGATTAGTAATAAAAACTACTTCCACAATGTTTTTGGCAGTGTATTATATTACTAAGCACTGTGTTGTGATTAGGTTGAAGTGTTTCTTTGCAATTGTATGTTTTCTGGGGTTGATCACATGATAGAGCCAAGTACAAACACCTTATGTTTGTTTGTGTTAGCTTGACAGTTGAGTCATTGACTATCAGTCAGGTGTGAACTATGCAGTCCTGGCCAACACAGCCTACGACTGCATGGAGTCTGCTCATTGTCGCTTAGAAAATATGGAGCGCAAAACGGTTGCAAAACATCCCCAACAACATCCGAAAGTGTGAATGAGACTGCATAAACAGCCCAATGTCACACAAAACCAGGAGTTTTAGTTTCAACTCCAGGAAATGCAGGTTGTTTGTGATGTTGCCGACCTTGGCTCGCTAACAGAAAGCATCTGTCCAGGGAGAACACTGCGGTCCAGTTGTCATGGTTACGATAATAACAACGGGACCTAGGTGTCCCGATCCACAGGCAGTTTTATCACAAAACCTCAACCTGTGGGCTCATAAACACCAAAGCAAGAAAACAGGACAGACATTGTGAAAGTGTAAAAATAAGCTACCTGCTGTAAAGGTGTGTGTGACCTTTGGAGTTGATTTTCTTACATTCATACGCTCAAATCACTGTTGATGCAGGTTGCTCGTTGCCACGACAAGAAAATAAAAAAATTATTTCACTTTCATAAAACAAAACAAAAAAAGTAACACTTCTTGGTCTAATCTACACTATATTGCCAAAAGTATTTGTCCACCTGCCTTGACTCACATATGAAGTTGAAGTGCCATCCCATTCCTAACCCATAGGCTTCAATATGACCTTCTGCAGCTATTACAGCTTCAACTCTTCTGGGAAGGCTGTCCACAAGGTTGCTGAGTAAGGTTTATAGCAATTTTTGACCATTCTTCCAAAAAGTGTATTGGTGAGGTCACACACGAGAAGGCCTGGCTCTCAGTCTCCGATCTAATTCATCCCAAAGGTGTTCTATCGGGTTCAGGTCAGGACTCTGAGCAGGCCAGTCAAGTCATCCACACCAGACTCTGTCATCCATATCTTTATGGACCTTGCTTTGTGCATTGGTGCACAGTCATGTTGGAAGATGAAGGGGCCGGCTCCAAACTGTTCCCACAAGGATGGGAGCATTGAATTGTCCAAAATGTTTTGGAGCATTCAAAGTTCCTTTCACTGGAACTAAGGGGCCAAGCCCAAATCCTGAAAAACAACACCACACCATAATTCCTCCTCCACCAAAGTTTACATTTGGCAAAACCCAAATGTAGCGTTCTCCTGGCAACCTCCAAACCCATCAGAATGCCAGATGGAAAAGTGTGATTCATCAGTCCAGAGAAGGTGTCTCCACTGCTCTAGAGTCCAGTGGTGATGTCCTTTACACCACTGCATCCCACGCTTCGCATTGGACTTGGTGAGGTATGACTTAGATGCAGCTGCTCGGCCATGGAAACCCATTCCATGAAGCTCTCTGCGTACTGTACGTGGGCTAATTGGAAGTTTGGAGCTGTGTAGCAAGTGACTGTGCAGAAAGTCTTTGCACTATGCTGACCTCTCTGTCAGTTTACCTGGCCTACCACTTGCTGGCTGAGTTGCTGTTGTTCCCAAACTCTTCACTTGTCTTAAAATAAGGTTGACTTTGGAATATTTAGGAGCGAGGACATTTCAGGACTGGATTTGTTGCACAGGTGGCATCCTGTGACAGTTCCATGCTGGAAATCACTGAGAGCGGCCCATTCTGTCAAAAATGTTTGTAGAAACAGTCTCCATGCCTAAGTGCTGGATTTGATACACCGGTCCAAGTGATTAGGACACCTGGTTCTCATCATTTGGATGGCTGGACAAATACTTTTGGCAATATAGTGTATATTATCTGATAAAATATGTAAACCATTTAGAGTCTTCCTCACCTTTTACTCTATTTGTACAAAACCCAAATTAGATGAGCATAGTAATTAGATGACATAGTAAGTAATTAGATGAGCATAGTAAGTAATTAGATGACATAGTAAGTAATTAGATGACATAGTAAGTAATTAGATGACATAGTAATTAGATGACATAGTAAGTAATTAGATGACATAGTAATTAGATGACATAGTAAGTAATTAGATGAGTATAGTAAGTAATTAGATGACATAGTAAGTAATTAGATGAGCATAGTAACTAATTAGATGACATAGTAAGTAATTAGATGACATAGTAAGTAATTAAATGACATTGTAAGTAATTAGATGAGCATAGTAAGTAATTAGATGACATTGTAAGTAATTAGATGAGCATAGTAAGTAATTAGATGACATAGTAAGTAATTAGATGACCATTGTAAGTAATTAGATGACAAAGTAAATTAGATGACATAGTAAGTAATTAGATGAGCATAGTAAGTAATTAGATGAGCATAGTAAGTAATTAGATGACATAGTAAGTAATTAGATGACATAGTAAGTAATTAGATGACATAGTAAGTAATTAGATGAGCATAGTAATTAGATGAGCATAGTGAGTCATTAGATGACATAGTAAGTAATTAGATGACATAGTAAGTAATTAGATGACATAGTAAGTAATTAGATGACATAGTAAGTAATTAGATGACATAGTAATTAAATGACATAGTAAGTAATTAGATGACATAGTAAGTAATTAGATGACATAGTATTTAGATGACATAGTAAGTAATTAGATGACATAGTAAGTAATTAGATGACATAGTAATTAGATGAGCATAGTAAGTAATTAGATGACATAGTAAGTAATTAGATGACATAGTAAGTAATTAGATAAGCATAGTAAGTAATTAGATGACATAGTAAGTAATTAGATGAGCATAGTAAGTAATTAGATGACATAGTAAGTAATTAGATGACATAGTAAGTAATTAGATGAGCATAGTAAGTAATTAGATGAGCATAGTGAGTCAATAGATGACATAGTAAGTAATTAGATGACCATAGTAAGTAATTAGATGACATAGTAAGTAATTAGATGACATAGTAAGTAATTAAATGACATAGTAAGTAATTAGATGACATAGTAAGTAATTAGATGACATAGTAAGTAATTAAATGACCATTGTAAGTAATTAGATGACATAGTAAGTAATTAGATGACATAGTAAGTAATTAGATGACATAGTAAGTAATTAGATGACCATTGTAAGTAATTAGATGACATAGTAAGTAATTAGATGACATAGTAAGTAATTAGATGACCATTGTAAGTAATTAGATGACATAGTAATTAGATGACATAGTAAGTAATTAGATGACATAGTAAGTAATTAGATGAGCATGGTAAGTAATTAGATGAGCATAGTGAGTCATTAGATGAGCTTAGTAAGTCATTAGATGACATAGTAAGTAATTATATGACATAGTAAGTAATTAGATGACCATTGTAAGTAATTAGATGACATAGTAAGTAATTAGATGACATAGTAAGTAATTAGATGACATAGTAAGTAATTAAATGACATAGTAAGTAATTAGATGACATAGTAAGTAATTAGATGACATAGTAATTAGATGACATAGTAAGTAATTAGATGACATAGTAAGTAATTAGATGAGCATAGTAAGTAATTAGATGGCATAGTAAGTAATTAGATGAGCATAGTAAGTAATTACATGACATAGTAAGTAATTAGATGACATAGTAAGTAATTAGATGAGCATAGTAAGTAATTAGATGACATAGTAAGTAATTAGATGAGCATAGTAAGTAATTAGATGACATAGTAAGTAATTAGATGACATAGTAAGTAATTAGATGACCATAGTAAGTAATTAGATGACATAGTAAGTAATTAGATGACATAGTAAGTAATTAGATGACATAGTAAGTAATTAAATGACATAGTAAGTAATTAGATGACATAGTAAGTAATTATATGACATAGTAATTAAATGACCATTGTACGTAATTAGATGACATAGTAAGTAATTAGATGACATAGTAAGTAATTAGATGACATAGTAAGTAATTAGATGAGCATAGTAATTAAATGACATAGTAAGTAATTAGATGACATAGTAAGTAATTAGATGACATAGTAATTAGATGACATAGTAAGTAATTAGATGAGTATAGTAAGTAATTGGATGACATAGTAAGTAATTAGATGAGCATAGTAACTAATTAGATGACATAGTAAGTAATTAGATGACATAGTAAGTAATTAGATGACATAGTAAGTAATTGGATGACATAGTAAGTAATTACATGAGCATAGTAAGTAATTAGATGACATAGTAAGTAATTAGATGACATAGTAAGTAATTCGATGACATAGTAAGTAATTAGATGAGCATAGTAAGTAATTAGATGACATAGTAAGTAATTAAATGACATAGTAAGTAATTAGATGACATAGTAATTAGATGACATAGTAACTAATTAAATGACATAGTAAGTAATTAGATGACATAGTAAGTAATTAGATGACATAGTAAGTAATTACATGACATAGTGAGTAATTAGATGACATAGTAAGTAATTAGATGACATAGTAAGTAATCAGATGACATAGTAAGTAATTAGATGACATAGTAAGTAATTAGATGACATAGTAAGTAATTAGATGAGCATAGTAAGTAATTAGATGACATAGTAAGTAATTAGATGACATAGTAAGTAATTAGATGAGCATGGTAAGTAATTAGATGACATAGTAAGTAATTAGATGACATAGTAAGTAATTGGATGACATAGTAAGTAATTAGATGAGCATAGTAAGTAATTAGATGAGCATAGTAAGTAATTAGATGACATAGTAAGTAATTAGATGAGCATAGTAAGTAATTAGATGACATAGTAAGTAATTAGATGACATAGTAAGTAATTAGATGACATAGTAATTAGATGACATAGTAAGTAATTAGATGAGTATAGTAAGTAATTAGATGACATAGTAAGTAATTAGATGAGCATAGTAACTAATTAGATGACATAGTAAGTAATTAGATGACATAGTAAGTAATTAAATGACATTGTAAGTAATTAGATGAGCATAGTAAGTAATTAGATGACATTGTAAGTAATTAGATGAGCATAGTAAGTAATTAGATGACATAGTAAGTAATTAGATGACCATTGTAAGTAATTAGATGACAAAGTAAATTAGATGACATAGTAAGTAATTAGATGAGCATAGTAAGTAATTAGATGACATAGTAAGTAATTAGATGACATAGTAAGTAATTAGATGACATAGTAAGTAATTAGATGACATAGTAAGTAATTAGATGACATAGTAAGTAATTAGATGACATAGTAAGTAATTAGATGACATAGTAATTAAATGACATAGTAAGTAATTAGATGACATAGTATTTAGATGACATAGTAAGTAATTAGATGACATAGTAAGTAATTAGATGACATAGTAATTAGATGAGCATAGTAAGTAATTAGATGACATAGTAAGTAATTAGATGACATAGTTAGTAATTAGATGACATAGTAAGTAATTAGATAAGCATAGTAAGTAATTAGATGACATAGTAAGTAATTAGATGAGCATAGTAAGTAATTAGATGACATAGTAAGTAATTAGATGACATAGTAAGTAATTAGATGAGCATAGTAAGTAATTAGATGAGCATAGTGAGTCAATAGATGACATAGTAAGTAATTAGATGACCATAGTAAGTAATTAGATGACATAGTAAGTAATTAGATGACATAGTAAGTAATTAAATGACATAGTAAGTAATTAGATGACATAGTAAGTAATTAGATGACATAGTAAGTAATTAAATGACCATTGTAAGTAATTAGATGACATAGTAAGTAATTAGATGACATAGTAAGTAATTAGATGACATAGTAAGTAATTAGATGACCATTGTAAGTAATTAGATGACATAGTAAGTAATTAGATGACATAGTAAGTAATTAGATGACATAGTAAGTAATTAGATGACCATTGTAAGTAATTAGATGACATAGTAATTAGATGACATAGTAAGTAATTAGATGACATAGTAAGTAATTAGATGAGCATGGTAAGTAATTAGATGAGCATAGTGAGTCATTAGATGAGCTTAGTAAGTCATTAGATGACATAGTAAGTAATTATATGACATAGTAAGTAATTAGATGACCATTGTAAGTAATTAGATGACATAGTAAGTAATTAGATGACATAGTAAGTAATTAGATGACATAGTAAGTAATTAAATGACATAGTAAGTAATTAGATGACATAGTAAGTAATTAGATGACATAGTAATTAGATGACATAGTAAGTAATTAGATGACATAGTAAGTAATTAGATGAGCATAGTAAGTAATTAGATGGCATAGTAAGTAATTAGATGAGCATAGTAAGTAATTACATGACATAGTAAGTAATTAGATGACATAGTAAGTAATTAGATGAGCATAGTAAGTAATTAGATGACATAGTAAGTAATTAGATGAGCATAGTAAGTAATTAGATGACATAGTAAGTAATTAGATGACATAGTAAGTAATTAGATGACATAGTAAGTAATTAGATGACCATAGTAAGTAATTAGATGACATAGTAAGTAATTAGATGACATAGTAAGTAATTAGATGACATAGTAAGTAATTAAATGACATAGTAAGTAATTAGATGACATAGTAAGTAATTATATGACATAGTAATTAAATGACCATTGTACGTAATTAGATGACATAGTAAGTAATTAGATGACATAGTAAGTAATTAGATGACATAGTAAGTAATTAGATGAGCATAGTAATTAAATGACATAGTAAGTAATTAGATGACATAGTAAGTAATTAGATGACATAGTAATTAGATGACATAGTAAGTAATTAGATGAGTATAGTAAGTAATTGGATGACATAGTAAGTAATTAGATGAGCATAGTAACTAATTAGATGACATAGTAAGTAATTAGATGACATAGTAAGTAATTAGATGACATAGTAAGTAATTGGATGACATAGTAAGTAATTACATGAGCATAGTAAGTAATTAGATGACATAGTAAGTAATTAGATGACATAGTAAGTAATTCGATGACATAGTAAGTAATTAGATGAGCATAGTAAGTAATTAGATGACATAGTAAGTAATTAAATGACATAGTAAGTAATTAGATGACATAGTAATTAGATGACATAGTAACTAATTAAATGACATAGTAAGTAATTAGATGACATAGTAAGTAATTAGATGACATAGTAAGTAATTACATGACATAGTAAGTAATTAGATGACATAGTAAGTAATTAGATGACATAGTAAGTAATCAGATGACATAGTAAGTAATTAGATGACATAGTAAGTAATTAGATGACATAGTAAGTAATTAGATGAGCATAGTAAGTAATTAGATGACATAGTAAGTAATTAGATGACATAGTAAGTAATTAGATGAGCATGGTAAGTAATTAGATGACATAGTAAGTAATTAGATGACATAGTAAGTAATTGGATAACATAGTAAGTAATTAGATGAGCATAGTAAGTAATTAGATGAGCATAGTAAGTAATTAGATGACATAGTAAGTAATTAGATGAGCATAGTAAGTAATTAGATGACATAGTAAGTAATTAGATGACATAGTAAGTAATTAGATGACATAGTAAGTAATTAGATGACATAGTAAGTAATTAGATGAGCATAGTAAGTAATTAGATGACATAGTAAGTAATTAGATGAGCATAGTAAGTAATTAGATGACATAGTAAGTAATTAGATGACATAGTAAGTAATTAGATGAGCATAGTAAGTAATTAGATGACATAGTAAGTAATTAGATGAGCATAGTGAGTCATTAGATGACATAGTAAGTAATTAGATGACATAGTAAATAATTAAATGACCATTGTAAGTAATTAGATGACATAGTAATTAAATGACATAGTAAGTAATTAGATGACATAGTAAGTAATTAGATGACATAGTAATTAAATGACATAGTAAGTAATTAGATGACATAATAATTAGATGACATAGTAAGTAATTAGATGACCATTGTAAGTAATTAGATGACATAGTAAGTAATTAGATGACATAGTAAGTAATTAGATGACCATTGTAAGTAATTAGATGACATAGTAAGTAATTAGATGACATAGTAAGTAATTAGATGACATAGTAAGTAAGTAGATGACATAGTAAGTAATAAGATGACATAGTAAGTAATTAGATGACATAGTAAGTAATAAGATGACATAGTAAGTAATTAGATGACCATTGTAAGTAATTAGATGACATAGTAAGTAATTAGATGACATAGTAAGTAATTAGCTGACATAGTAATTAGATGACATAGTAAGTAATTAGATGACATAGTAAGTAATTAGATGACATAGTAAGTAATTAGATGACCATAGTAAGTAATTAGATGACCATTGTAAGTAATTAGATGACATAGTAAGTAATTAGATGACATAGTAAGTAATTAGATGACATAGTAAGTAATTACATGACATAGTAATTACATGACATAGTAAGTAATTAGATGACAAAGTAATTAGATGACATAGTAAGTAATTAGATGACATAGTAAGTAATTAGATGACATAGTAAGTAATTAGATGACATAGTAAGTAATTAGATGACATAGTAATTAGATGACATAGTAAATAATTATATGACATAGTAAGTAAGTAGATTACATAGTAATTAGATGACATAGTAAGTAATTAGATGACAGTAAGTAATTAGATGACATAGTAAGTAATTAGATGACCATTGTAAGTAATTAGATGACATAGTAAGTAATTAGATGACATAGTAAGTAATTAGATGACAGTAAGTAATTAGATGACATAGTAAGTAATTAGATGACCATTGTAAGTAATTAGATGACATAGTAATTAGATGACATAGTAATTAGATGACATAGTAATTAGATGACATAGTAATTAGTATATGATGCAGATTCCAAGCATGTAAAGACTTAGTATAGTTGAAGACTTAGGGTGATTATAAAAGATGAGTACACATCATAATGGCAGCTACACTTTACATCTTAAACATCTAAATAAAACTATTCGGGAATGTCCGGCGGGCCAGATTGAAAAGCTTTACCGGACCTTAATTTGCCCAGGTCTGCCCTAGAGGACTGGTCTCTGCACACACTTTTAATGGTGCCAGCTGTCTTCATAGTCAAAGACTTTAGAAGTGAAAGCATGACTTGCTCACATGGTGAAGTGGTGAAGTAGAGCAGTTCATATGCTAATGAACCTGTAGCACTGTTGAGTTATTGTAGTCCGGTGGCGCCTCTGTGATGCCTATGTTTATGAGGCTTTTGCACCACCAACAAAAAACTGTGACATAAACCCGCATAAACAAAGTAAGTGTCTTCACTGTACACACACAACCTACTAAACTGTCTCTTGAAGTTGTATACCCTATTTTGTGCAACACAACCTCCGTTCCTTAATCAAGAGTGTCCAGAGAAGACATAACTCACAGGGGTGTCAGGACTACAATCAAGCCCTTAGCTCTGGTTTGGACAAAGGAGCCTGGAAAAGGTCTTCATCACCTTTAGGCATCCAATGTAGGACACGCTCTCTCCTCCAGGAGACGGAGAGCTGTTTGTCTTTTGTACGTCAAGCAGCAAGGTCTTGGCCCACGGCCCCATGTGGCCCCATGTGGACCCATGTGGCCCCAGGATCCTGGCGACATCCTACGCGACACATTGGGACCCACACAAAAGCCGTCTTCGGCTCGGTTGGGAGAAAGAGGTGCTCATTTCTATTCCTCTGTCATTCCTGTACTTCTTCCTGGCAATGGCGAAGTACAAAGTCAACAGCCGTGTAGAGAGGAGGAGGAGGAGAAGAAGAAGGAGGAGAAGGAGAAGGAGGAGGAGGAGGAGGAGGAGAAGGAGAAGGAGAAGGAGAAGGAGAAGGAGGAGGAGGAGGAGGAGGAGGAGAAGGAGAAGGAGAAGGAGAAGGAGAAGGAGGAGGAGGAGGAGGAGGAGAAGGAGGAGGAGGAGACGGACCTGGGCACAAAAGTAGACTCAGCCTGACAGAGAGCATGCTTGACTGGGAGGCAACATTGCAGGATGTTGTTTGATAACAACCCTAACAGACTCTGTCTTGGAGTGTCGGCTTTGACCCTGTCGTCCCGCGTGAATCTTAATTAGTCATCTTGTCCAGTTAAGTGACACATTTAATCAGAGAGAACGCTGAGGGCGACAGCAAAGTGGAGACTGAAGTGTGGTACTGCAGTCTTCTGAGGGATGTGCAAAACTGATGAAGGCAGGGTGCTGGTTTTTGTCATTTATACCACAGGTGACTAACTCAAGGCCACATTGTTATTTATTTTATTTTCTCCTCTGCCCCCCTCGAACCTCGGGGGGGGGGGGGGGGGGCACAGGTCCGGTGGCCATGGATGAAGTGCTGGCTGTTCAGAGTCGGGACCAAGGGTGGGCCGCTCGCCTGTGCATCAGTTGGGACATCTCTGCACTGCTGACCTGTCTCGCATTGGGATGGTCTCCTGCTGGCCCCACTATGGACTGGACTCTAACTATTATATTAGATCCACTATGGACTGGACTCTAACTATTATGTTAGATCCACTATGGACTGGACTCTCACTATTATGTTAGATCCACTATGGACTGGACTCTCACTATCATGTTAGATCCACTATGGACTGGACTCTCACACTATTATGTTAGATCCACTATGGACTGGACTCTCTCACTATTATGTTAGATCCACTATGAACTGGACTCTCACACTATTATGTTAGATCCACTATGGACTGGACTCTCACACTATTATGTTAGATCCACTATGGACTGGACTCTCACACTATTATGTTAGATCCACTATGGACTGGACTCTCACTATTATGTTAGATCCACTATGGACTGGACTCTCATACTATTATGTTAGATCCACTATGGACTAGACTCTCACTATTATGTTAGATCCACTATGGACTGGACTCTCACTATTATGTTAGATCCACTATGGACTGGACTCTCACTATTATGTTAGATCCACTATGGACTGGACTCTCACTATTATGTTAGATCCACTATGGACTGGACTCTCACACTATTATGTTAGATCCACTATGGACTGGACTCTCACATTATTATGTTAAATCCACTATGGACTGGACTCTCACTACTATGTTAGATCCACTATGGACTGGACTCTCATACTATTATGTTAGATCCACTATGGACTAGACTCTCACTATTATGTTAGATCCACTATGGACTGGACTCTCACTATTATGTTAGATCCACTATGGACTGGACTCTCACTATTATGTTAGATCCACTATGGACTGGACTCTCACTATTATGTTAGATCCACTATGGACTGGACTCTCACACTATTATGTTAGATCCACTATGGACTGGACTCTCACTATTATGTTAGATCCACTATGGACTGGACTCTCACTATTATGTTAGATCCACTATGGACTGGACTCTCACACTATTATGTTAGATCCACTATGGACTGGACTCTCACACTATTATGGTAGATCCACTATGGACTGGACTCTCACTATTATGTTAGATCCACTATGGACTGGACTCTCACTATTATGTTAGATCCACTATGGACTGGACTCTCACACTATTATGTTAGATCCACTATGGACTGGACTCTCACTATTATGTTGGATCCACTATGGACTGGACTCTCACTACTATGTTAGATCCACTATGGACTGGACTCTCACACTATTATGTTAGATCCACTATGGACTGGACTCTCACTATTATGTTAGATCCACTATGGACTGGACTCTCACTACTATGTTGGATCCACTATGGACTGGACTCTCACACTATTATGTTGGATCCACTATGGACTAGACTCTCACTATTATGTTAGATCCACTATGGACTGGACTCTCACTATTATGTTAGATCCACTATGGACTGGACTCTCACTATTATGTTAGATCCACTATGGACTGGACTCTCACACTATTATGTTAGATCCACTATGGACTAGACTCTCACTATTATGTTGGATCCACTATGGACTAGACTCTCACTATTATGTTAGATCCACTATGGACTGGACTCTCACTATTAAGTTAGATCCACTATGGACTGGACTCTCACTATTATGTTAGATCCACTATGGACTGGACTCTTATTATTATGTTAGATCCACTATGGACTGGACTCTCACACTATTATGTTAGATCCACTATGGACTGGACTCTCACTATTATGTTAGATCCACTATGGACTGGACTCTCACTACTATGTTAGATCCACTATGGACTGGACTCTCACTATTATGTTAGATCCACTATGGACTGGACTCTCACTATCATGTTAGATCCACTATGGACTGGACTCTCACACTATTATGTTAGATCCACTATGAACTGGACTCTCACACTATTATGTTAGATCCACTATGGACTGGACTCTCACACTATTATGTTAGATCCACTATGGACTGGACTCTCACTACTATGTTAGATCCACTATGGACTGGACTCTCATACTATTATGTTAAATCCACTATGGACTAGACTCTCAATATTATGTTAGATCCACTATGGACTGGACTCTCACTATTATGTTAGATCCACTATGGACTGGACTCTCACTATTATGTTAGATCCACTATGGACTGGACTCTCACACTATTATGTTAGATCCACTATGGACTAGACTCTCACTATTATGTTGGATCCACTATGGACTAGACTCTCACTATTATGTTAGATCCACTATGGACTGGACTCTCACTATTAAGTTAGATCCACTATGGACTGGACTCTCACTATTATGTTAGATCCACTATGGACTGGACTCTTATTATTATGTTAGATCCACTATGGACTGGACTCTCACACTATTATGTTAGATCCACTATGGACTGGACTCTCACTATTATGTTAGATCCACTATGGACTGGACTCTCACTACTATGTTAGATCCACTATGGACTGGACTCTCACTATTATGTTAGATCCACTATGGACTGGACTCTCACTATCATGTTAGATCCACTATGGACTGGACTCTCACACTATTATGTTAGATCCACTATGAACTGGACTCTCACACTATTATGTTAGATCCACTATGGACTGGACTCTCACACTATTATGTTAGATCCACTATGGACTGGACTCTCACTACTATGTTAGATCCACTATGGACTGGACTCTCATACTATTATGTTAAATCCACTATGGACTAGACTCTCAATATTATGTTAGATCCACTATGGACTGGACTCTCACTATTATGTTAGATCCACTATGGACTGGACTCTCACTATTATGTTAGATCCACTATGGACTGGACTCTCACTATTATGTTAGATCCACTATGGACTGGACTCTCACTATCATGTTAGATCCACTATGGACTGGACTCTCACACTATTATGTTAGATCCACTATGAACTGGACTCTCACACTATTATGTTAGATCCACTATGGACTGGACTCTCACACTATTATGTTAGATCCACTATGGACTGGACTCTCACTACTATGTTAGATCCACTATGGACTGGACTCTCATACTATTATGTTAAATCCACTATGGACTAGACTCTCAATATTATGTTAGATCCACTATGGACTGGACTCTCACTATTATGTTAGATCCACTATGGACTGGACTCTCACTATTATGTTAGATCCACTATGGACTGGACTCTCACACTATTATGTTAGATCCACTATGGACTAGACTCTCACTATTATGTTGGATCCACTATGGACTAGACTCTCACTATTATGTTAGATCCACTATGGACTGGACTCTCACTATTAAGTTAGATCCACTATGGACTGGACTCTCACTATTATGTTAGATCCACTATGGACTGGACTCTTATTATTATGTTAGATCCACTATGGACTGGACTCTCACACTATTATGTTAGATCCACTATGGACTGGACTCTCACTATTATGTTAGATCCACTATGGACTGGACTCTCACTACTATGTTAGATCCACTATGGACTGGACTCTCACTATTATGTTAGATCCACTATGGACTGGACTCTCACTATCATGTTAGATCCACTATGGACTGGACTCTCACACTATTATGTTAGATCCACTATGAACTGGACTCTCACACTATTATGTTAGATCCACTATGGACTGGACTCTCACACTATTATGTTAGATCCACTATGGACTGGACTCTCACTACTATGTTAGATCCACTATGGACTGGACTCTCATACTATTATGTTAAATCCACTATGGACTAGACTCTCAATATTATGTTAGATCCACTATGGACTGGACTCTCACTATTATGTTAGATCCACTATGGACTGGACTCTCACTATTATGTTAGATCCACTATGGACTAGACTCTCACTATTATGTTAGATCCACTATGGACTGGACTCTCACTATTATGTTAGATCCACTATGGACTGGACTCTCACTATTATGTTAGATCCACTATGGACTGGACTCTCACTATTATGTTAGATCCACTATGGACTGGACTCTCACTATTATGTTAGATCCACTATGGACTGGACTCTCACACTATTATGTTAGATCCACTATGGACTAGACTCTCACTATTATGTTGGATCCACTATGGACTAGACTCTCACTATTATGTTAGATCCACTATGGACTGGACTCTCACTATTAAGTTAGATCCACTATGGACTGGACTCTCACTATTATGTTAGATCCACTATGGACTGGACTCTTATTATTATGTTAGATCCACTATGGACTGGACTCTCACACTATTATGTTAGATCCACTATGGACTGGACTCTCACTATTATGTTAGATCCACTATGGACTGGACTCTCACTACTATGTTAGATCCACTATGGACTGGACTCTCACTATTATGTTAGATCCACTATGGACTGGACTCTCACTATCATGTTAGATCCACTATGGACTGGACTCTCACACTATTATGTTAGATCCACTATGAACTGGACTCTCACACTATTATGTTAGATCCACTATGGACTGGACTCTCACACTATTATGTTAGATCCACTATGGACTGGACTCTCACTACTATGTTAGATCCACTATGGACTGGACTCTCATACTATTATGTTAAATCCACTATGGACTAGACTCTCAATATTATGTTAGATCCACTATGGACTGGACTCTCACTATTATGTTAGATCCACTATGGACTGGACTCTCACTATTATGTTAGATCCACTATGGACTGGACTCTCACACTATTATGTTAAATGAATGATAAATGGGTTGTACTTGTATAGCGCTTTTCTACCTTCAAGGTACTCAAAGCGCTTTGACACTACTTCCACATTTACCCATTCACACACACATTCACACACTGATGGAGGGAGCTGCCATGCAAGGCGCCAACCAGCACCCATCAGGAGCAAGGGTGAAGTGTCTTGCTCAGGACACAACGGACGTGACGAGGTTGGTACTAGGTGGGATTTGAACCAGGGACCCTCGGGTTGCGCACTATGGATTAGACTCTCACTATTATGTTAGATCCACTATGGACTGGACTCTCACTATTATGTTAGATCCACTATGGACTGGACTCTCATTATTATGTTAGATCCACTATGGACTGGACTCTCACTATTATGTTAGATCCACTATGGACTGGACTCTCATTATTATGTTAGATCCACTATGGACTGGACTCTCACTATTATGTTAGATTGTAAGGCGGGGTACACCCTGGATAAGTAGCATGTTTACAAATATTCAAATGCATAGACAATGGTGTAAATGTACCATGAAATGCTCCGAGAACGATAAATAGAAAGGCGTTTAATTCGCCAAAATTCACCCATTTAGAGTTCGGAAATCGGTTAAAAAAATATATGGTCTTTTTTCTGCAACATCAAGGTATATATTGATGCTTACATAGGTCTGCTGATAATGTTCCCCTTTAAGAACCCTTTAAACAATCACATTTTATTCTCAACCTGGTCTGGTGAAGATAATGTCCATTACTTAAAAATAAATAAATACATAAAATATTGACCCTGTGAGGAGGTGGCGACTTGTCCAGGGTGTACACCGCCTTCCGCCCGATTGTAGCTGAAATAAGCACCAGCGCCCCCCGCGACCCCAAAGGAAATAAGCGGTAGAAATGGATGGATGGATGTAGGGAATATGTACTGTAGTGTGCAATCTACTAATAAAAGTTTCAATCAATCAATCAAAGTTCTTGGAAAAAGGATGGCAGTACAGTCCATGTGCTGCAGGTAAAGGTGAGAATTGTAAAGGTGGGCTGGAGAGCCTCTTACCTGCCCGGACAGAGCAGGTGTGCTCAGCTTCCTGGCTGGAATCTTCCAAAAGCCGTCCTTGGACTAGATGCTTCTTTTCCTTAGCTGGCCATCAGAAAGAGAACTCCGCTTCTTCAGTCTAACACTACTTGATGACAAACAATCTTCAGTCCAACACTACTTGATGACAAACAATCTTCAGTCCAACACAACTTGATGACAAACAATCTTCAGTCCAACACTTCTTGATGACAAACAATCTTCAGTCCAACACAACTTGAAGACAAACAATCTTCAGTCCAACACTTCTTGATGACAAACAATCTTCAGTCCAACACAACTTGATGACAAACAATCTTCAGTCCAACACTTCTTGATGACAAACAATCTTGAGTCAAACACAACTTGATGACAAACAATCTTCAGTCCAACACTTCTTGATGACAAACAATCTTCAGTCCAACACTTCTTGAAGACAAACAATCTTCAGTCCAACACTTCTTGATGACAAACAATCTTGAGTCAAACACAACTTGATGACAAACAATCTTCAGTCCAACACAACTTGATGACAAACAATCTTCAGTCCAACACAACTTGATGACAAACAATCTTCAGTCCAACACTTCTTGATGACAAACAATCTTCAGTCCAACACTTCTTGATGACAAACAATCTTCAGTCCAACACTTCTTGATGACAAACAATCTTCAGTCCAACACAACTTGAAGACAAACAATCTTCAGTCCAACACTTCTTGATGACAAACAATCTTCAGTCCAACACAACTTGATGACAAACAATCTTCAGTCCAACACTTCTTGATGACAAACAATCTTCAGTCCAACACAACTTGAAGACAAACAATCTTCAGTCCAACACTTCTTGATGACAAACAATCTTCAGTCCAACACAACTTGATGACAAACAATCTTCAGTCGAACACTTCTTGATGACAAACAATCTTGAGTCAAACACAACTTGATGACAAACAATCTTCAGTCCAACACTTCTTGATGACAAACAATCTTGAGTCAAACACAACTTGATGACAAACAATCTTCAGTCCAACACAACTTGATGACAAACAATCTTCAGTCCAACACAACTTGAAGACAAACAATCTTCAGTCCAACACTTCTTGATGACAAACAATCTTCAGTCCAACACTTCTTGATGACAAACAATCTTCGGTCCAACACTTCTTGATGACAAACAATCTTCAGTCCAACACAACTTGAAGACAAACAATCTTCAGTCCAACACTTCTTGATGACAAACAATCTTCAGTCCAACACAACTTGATGACAAACAATCTTCAGTCCAACACTTCTTGATGACAAACAATCTTGAGTCAAACACAACTTGATGACAAACAATCTTCAGTCCAACACAACTTGAAGACAAACAATCTTCAGTCCAACACTTCTTGATGACAAACAATCTTCAGTCCAACACAACTTGATGACAAACAATCTTAAGTCCAACACAACTTGAAGACAAACAATCTTCAGTCCAACACTTCTTGATGACAAACAATCTTCAGTCCAACACTTCTTGATGACAAACAATCTTCAGTCCAACACTTCTTGATGACAAACAATCTTCAGTCCAACACAACTTGATGACAAACAATCTTCAGTCCAACACTTCTTGATGACAAACAATCTTCAGTCCAACACTTCTTGATGACAAACAATCTTCAGTCCAACACTTCTTGATGACAAACAATCTTCAGTCCAACACAACTTGATGACAAACAATCTTCAGTCCAACACTTCTTGATGACAAACAATCTTCAGTCCAACACTTCTTGATGACAAACAATCTTCAGTCCAACACAACTTGATGACAAACAATCTTCAGTCCAACACTTCTTGATGACAAACAATCTTCAGTCCAACACAACTTGAAGACAAACAATCTTCAGTCCAACACTTCTTGATGACAAACAATCTTCAGTCCAACACAACTTGATGACAAACAATCTTCAGTCCAACACTTCTTGATGACAAACAATCTTGAGTCAAACACAACTTGATGACAAACAATCTTCAGTCCAACACAACTTGAAGACAAACAATCTTCAGTCCAACACTTCTTGATGACAAACAATCTTCAGTCCAACACAACTTGATGACAAACAATCTTCAGTCCAACACAACTTGAAGACAAACAATCTTCAGTCCAACACTTCTTGATGACAAACAATCTTCAGTCCAACACTTCTTGATGACAAACAATCTTCAGTCCAACACAACTTGATGACAAACAATCTTCAGTCCAACACAACTTGATGACAAACAATCTTCAGTCCAACACTTCTTGATGACAAACAATCTTCAGTCCAACACTTCTTGATGACAAACAATCTTCAGTCCAACACTTCTTGATGACAAACAATCTTCAGTCCAACACAACTTGATGACAAACAATCTTCAGTCCAACACTTCTTGATGACAAACAATCTTCAGTCCAACACTTCTTGATGACAAACAATCTTCAGTCCAACACTTCTTGATGACAAACAATCTTCAGTCCAACACAACTTGATGACAAACAATCTTCAGTCCAACACTTCTTGATGACAAACAATCTTCAGTCCAACACTTCTTGATGACAAACAATCTTCAGTCCAACACTTCTTGATGACAAACAATCTTCAGTCCAACACAACTTGATGACAAACAATCTTCAGTCCAACACTTCTTGATGACAAACAATCTTCAGTCCAACACTTCTTGATGACAAACAATCTTCAGTCCAACACTTCTTGATGACAAACAATCTTCAGTCCAACACTTCTTGATGACAAACAATCTTCAGTCCAACACAACTTGATGACAAACAGTCTTCAGTCCAACACTTCTTGATGACAAACAATCTTCAGTCCAACACAACTTGATGACAAACAATCTTCAGTCCAACACTTCTTGAAGACAAACAATCTTCAGTCCAACACTTCTTGATGACAAACAATCTTCAGTCCAACACAACTTGATGACAAACAATCTTCAGTCCAACACTTCTTGATGACAAACAATCTTCAGTCCAACACTTCTTGATGACAAACAATCTTCAGTCCAACACAACTTGAAGACAAACAATCTTCAGTCCAACACTTCTTGATGACAAACAATCTTCAGTCCAACACAACTTGATGACTAACAATCTTCAGTCCAACACTTCTTGATGACAAACAATCTTGAGTCAAACACAACTTGATGACAAACAATCTTCAGTCCAACACAACTTGAAGACAAACAATCTTCAGTCCAACACTTCTTGATGACAAACAATCTTCAGTCCAACACAACTTGATGACAAACAATCTTCAGTCCAACACTTCTTGATGACAAACAATCTTCAGTCCAACACTTCTTGATGACAAACAATCTTCAGTCCAACACAACTTGATGACAAACAATCTTCAGTCCAACACTTCTTGATGACAAACAATCTTCAGTCCAACACAACTTGATGACAAACAATCTTCAGTCCAACACTTCTTGATGACAAACAATCTTCAGTCCAACACAACTTGATGACAAACAATCTTCAGTCCAACACTTCTTGATGACAAACAATCTTCAGTCCAACACTTCTTGATGACAAACAATCTTCAGTCCAACACTTCTTGATGACAAACAATCTTCAGTCCAACACTTCTTGATGACAAACAATCTTCAGTCCAACACTTCTTGATGACAAACAATCTTCAGTCCAACACAACTTGATGACAAACAATCTTCAGTCCAACACTTCTTGATGACAAACAATCTTCAGTCCAACACTTCTTGATGACAAACAATCTTCAGTCCAACACTTCTTGATGACAAACAATCTTCAGTCCAACACAACTTGATGACAAACAATCTTCAGTCCAACACTTCTTGATGACAAACAATCTTCAGTCCAACACTTCTTGATGACAAACAATCTTCAGTCCAACACAACTTGATGACAAACAATCTTCAGTCCAACACTTCTTGATGACAATCAATCTTCAGTCCAACACAACTTGATGACAAACAATCTTCAGTCCAACACTTCTTGATGACAAACAATCTTCAGTCCAACACAACTTGATGACAAACAATCTTCAGTCCAACACAACTTGAAGACAAACAATCTTCAGTCCAACACTTCTTGATGACAAACAATCTTCAGTCCAACACAACTTGATGACAAACAATCTTCAGTCCAACACTTCTTGATGACAAACAATCTTCAGTCCAACACAACTTGAAGACAAACAATCTTCAGTCCAACACTTCTTGATGACAAACAATCTTCAGTCCAACACTTCTTGATGACAAACAATCTTCAGTCCAACACTTCTTGATGACAAACAATCTTCAGTCCAACACTTCTTGATGACAAACAATCTTCAGTCCAACACAACTTGAAGACAAACAATCTTCAGTCCAACACTTCTTGATGACAAACAATCTTCAGTTCAACACAACTTGATGACAAACAATCTTCAGTCCAACACTTCTTGATGACAAACAATCTTGAGTCAAACACAACTTGATGACAAACAATCTTCAGTCCAACACTTCTTGATGACAAACAATCTTCAGTCCAACACTTCTTGAAGACAAACAATCTTCAGTCCAACACTTCTTGATGACAAACAATCTTGAGTCAAACACAACTTGATGACAAACAATCTTCAGTCCAACACAACTTGATGACAAACAATCTTCAGTCCAACACAACTTGATGACAAACAATCTTCAGTCCAACACTTCTTGATGACAAACAATCTTCAGTCCAACACTTCTTGATGACAAACAATCTTCAGTCCAACACTTCTTGATGACAAACAATCTTCAGTCCAACACAACTTGAAGACAAACAATCTTCAGTCCAACACTTCTTGATGACAAACAATCTTCAGTCCAACACAACTTGATGACAAACAATCTTCAGTCCAACACTTCTTGATGACAAACAATCTTCAGTCCAACACAACTTGAAGACAAACAATCTTCAGTCCAACACTTCTTGATGACAAACAATCTTCAGTCCAACACAACTTGATGACAAACAATCTTCAGTCGAACACTTCTTGATGACAAACAATCTTGAGTCAAACACAACTTGATGACAAACAATCTTCAGTCCAACACTTCTTGATGACAAACAATCTTGAGTCAAACACAACTTGATGACAAACAATCTTCAGTCCAACACAACTTGATGACAAACAATCTTCAGTCCAACACAACTTGAAGACAAACAATCTTCAGTCCAACACTTCTTGATGACAAACAATCTTCAGTCCAACACTTCTTGATGACAAACAATCTTCGGTCCAACACTTCTTGATGACAAACAATCTTCAGTCCAACACAACTTGAAGACAAACAATCTTCAGTCCAACACTTCTTGATGACAAACAATCTTCAGTCCAACACAACTTGATGACAAACAATCTTCAGTCCAACACTTCTTGATGACAAACAATCTTGAGTCAAACACAACTTGATGACAAACAATCTTCAGTCCAACACAACTTGAAGACAAACAATCTTCAGTCCAACACTTCTTGATGACAAACAATCTTCAGTCCAACACAACTTGATGACAAACAATCTTCAGTCCAACACAACTTGAAGACAAACAATCTTCAGTCCAACACTTCTTGATGACAAACAATCTTCAGTCCAACACTTCTTGATGACAAACAATCTTCAGTCCAACACTTCTTGATGACAAACAATCTTCAGTCCAACACAACTTGATGACAAACAATCTTCAGTCCAACACTTCTTGATGACAAACAATCTTCAGTCCAACACTTCTTGATGACAAACAATCTTCAGTCCAACACTTCTTGATGACAAACAATCTTCAGTCCAACACAACTTGATGACAAACAATCTTCAGTCCAACACTTCTTGATGACAAACAATCTTCAGTCCAACACTTCTTGATGACAAACAATCTTCAGTCCAACACAACTTGATGACAAACAATCTTCAGTCCAACACTTCTTGATGACAAACAATCTTCAGTCCAACACAACTTGAAGACAAACAATCTTCAGTCCAACACTTCTTGATGACAAACAATCTTCAGTCCAACACAACTTGATGACAAACAATCTTCAGTCCAACACTTCTTGATGACAAACAATCTTGAGTCAAACACAACTTGATGACAAACAATCTTCAGTCCAACACAACTTGAAGACAAACAATCTTCAGTCCAACACTTCTTGATGACAAACAATCTTCAGTCCAACACAACTTGATGACAAACAATCTTCAGTCCAACACAACTTGAAGACAAACAATCTTCAGTCCAACACTTCTTGATGACAAACAATCTTCAGTCCAACACTTCTTGATGACAAACAATCTTCAGTCCAACACAACTTGATGACAAACAATCTTCAGTCCAACACAACTTGATGACAAACAATCTTCAGTCCAACACTTCTTGATGACAAACAATCTTCAGTCCAACACTTCTTGATGACAAACAATCTTCAGTCCAACACTTCTTGATGACAAACAATCTTCAGTCCAACACAACTTGATGACAAACAATCTTCAGTCCAACACTTCTTGATGACAAACAATCTTCAGTCCAACACTTCTTGATGACAAACAATCTTCAGTCCAACACTTCTTGATGACAAACAATCTTCAGTCCAACACAACTTGATGACAAACAATCTTCAGTCCAACACTTCTTGATGACAAACAATCTTCAGTCCAACACTTCTTGATGACAAACAATCTTCAGTCCAACACTTCTTGATGACAAACAATCTTCAGTCCAACACAACTTGATGACAAACAATCTTCAGTCCAACACTTCTTGATGACAAACAATCTTCAGTCCAACACTTCTTGATGACAAACAATCTTCAGTCCAACACTTCTTGATGACAAACAATCTTCAGTCCAACACTTCTTGATGACAAACAATCTTCAGTCCAACACAACTTGATGACAAACAGTCTTCAGTCCAACACTTCTTGATGACAAACAATCTTCAGTCCAACACAACTTGATGACAAACAATCTTCAGTCCAACACTTCTTGAAGACAAACAATCTTCAGTCCAACACTTCTTGATGACAAACAATCTTCAGTCCAACACAACTTGATGACAAACAATCTTCAGTCCAACACTTCTTGATGACAAACAATCTTCAGTCCAACACTTCTTGATGACAAACAATCTTCAGTCCAACACAACTTGAAGACAAACAATCTTCAGTCCAACACTTCTTGATGACAAACAATCTTCAGTCCAACACAACTTGATGACTAACAATCTTCAGTCCAACACTTCTTGATGACAAACAATCTTGAGTCAAACACAACTTGATGACAAACAATCTTCAGTCCAACACAACTTGAAGACAAACAATCTTCAGTCCAACACTTCTTGATGACAAACAATCTTCAGTCCAACACAACTTGATGACAAACAATCTTCAGTCCAACACTTCTTGATGACAAACAATCTTCAGTCCAACACTTCTTGATGACAAACAATCTTCAGTCCAACACAACTTGATGACAAACAATCTTCAGTCCAACACTTCTTGATGACAAACAATCTTCAGTCCAACACAACTTGATGACAAACAATCTTCAGTCCAACACTTCTTGATGACAAACAATCTTCAGTCCAACACAACTTGATGACAAACAATCTTCAGTCCAACACTTCTTGATGACAAACAATCTTCAGTCCAACACTTCTTGATGACAAACAATCTTCAGTCCAACACTTCTTGATGACAAACAATCTTCAGTCCAACACTTCTTGATGACAAACAATCTTCAGTCCAACACTTCTTGATGACAAACAATCTTCAGTCCAACACAACTTGATGACAAACAATCTTCAGTCCAACACTTCTTGATGACAAACAATCTTCAGTCCAACACTTCTTGATGACAAACAATCTTCAGTCCAACACTTCTTGATGACAAACAATCTTCAGTCCAACACAACTTGATGACAAACAATCTTCAGTCCAACACTTCTTGATGACAAACAATCTTCAGTCCAACACTTCTTGATGACAAACAATCTTCAGTCCAACACAACTTGATGACAAACAATCTTCAGTCCAACACTTCTTGATGACAATCAATCTTCAGTCCAACACAACTTGATGACAAACAATCTTCAGTCCAACACTTCTTGATGACAAACAATCTTCAGTCCAACACAACTTGATGACAAACAATCTTCAGTCCAACACAACTTGAAGACAAACAATCTTCAGTCCAACACTTCTTGATGACAAACAATCTTCAGTCCAACACAACTTGATGACAAACAATCTTCAGTCCAACACTTCTTGATGACAAACAATCTTCAGTCCAACACAACTTGAAGACAAACAATCTTCAGTCCAACACTTCTTGATGACAAACAATCTTCAGTCCAACACTTCTTGATGACAAACAATCTTCAGTCCAACACTTCTTGATGACAAACAATCTTCAGTCCAACACTTCTTGATGACAAACAATCTTCAGTCCAACACAACTTGAAGACAAACAATCTTCAGTCCAACACTTCTTGATGACAAACAATCTTCAGTTCAACACAACTTGATGACAAACAATCTTCAGTCCAACACTTCTTGATGACAAACAATCTTGAGTCAAACACAACTTGATGACAAACAATCTTCAGTCCAACACAACTTGAAGACAAACAATCTTCAGTCCAACACTTCTTGATGACAAACAATCTTCAGTCCAACACAACTTGATGACAAACAATCTTCAGTCCAACACAACTTGAAGACAAACAATCTTCAGTCCAACACAACTTGAAGACAAACAATCTTCAGTCCAACACTTCTTGATGACAAACAATCTTCAGTCCAACACAACTTGAAGACAAACAATCTTCAGTCCAACACTTCTTGATGACAAACAATCTTCAGTCCAACACTTCTTGATGACAAACAATCTTCAGTCCAACACTTCTTGATGACAAACAATCTTCAGTCCAACACTTCTTGATGACAAACAATCTTCAGTCCAACAAAACTTGATGACAAACAATCTTCAGTCCAACACTTCTTGATGACAAACAATCTTCAGTCCAACACTTCTTGATGACAAACAATCTTCAGTCCAACACTTCTTGATGACAAACAATCTTCAGTCCAACACAACTTGATGACAAACAATCTTCAGTCCAACACTTCTTGATGACAAACAATCTTCAGTCCAACACTTCTTGATGACAAACAATCTTCAGTCCAACACTTCTTGATGACAAACAATCTTCAGTCCAACACAACTTGAAGACAAACAATCTTCAGTCCAACACTTCTTGATGACAAACAATCTTCAGTCCAACACAACTTGAAGACAAACAATCTTCAGTCCAACACTTCTTGATGACAAACAATCTTCAGTCCAACACAACTTGATGACAAACAATCTTCAGTCCAACACTTCTTGATGACAAACAATCTTGAGTCAAACACAACTTGATGACAAACAATCTTCAGTCCAACACAACTTGAAGACAAACAATCTTCAGTCCAACACTTCTTGATGACAAACAATCTTCAGTCCAACACAACTTGATGACAAACAATCTTCAGTCCAACACAACTTGAAGACAAACAATCTTCAGTCCAACACTTCTTGATGACAAACAATCTTCAGTCCAACACTTCTTGATGACAAACAATCTTCAGTCCAACACAACTTGATGACAAACAATCTTCAGTCCAACACAACTTGATGACAAACAATCTTCAGTCCAACACAACTTGAAGACAAACAATCTTCAGTCCAACACTTCTTGATGACAAACAATCTTCAGTCCAACACAACTTGATGACAAACAATCTTCAGTCCAACACTTCTTGATGACAAACAATCTTCAGTCCAACACTTCTTGATGACAAACAATCTTCAGTCCAACACAACTTGATGACAAACAATCTTCAGTCCAACACTTCTTGATGACAAACAATCTTCAGTCCAACACAACTTGATGACAAACAATCTTCAGTCCAACACTTCTTGATGACAAACAATCTTCAGTCCAACACAACTTGATGACAAACAATCTTCAGTCCAACACTTCTTGATGACAAACAATCTTCAGTCCAACACTTCTTGATGACAAACAATCTTCAGTCCAACACTTCTTGATGACAAACAATCTTCAGTCCAACACTTCTTGATGACAAACAATCTTCAGTCCAACACTTCTTGATGACAAACAATCTTCAGTCCAACACAACTTGATGACAAACAATCTTCAGTCCAACACTTCTTGATGACAAACAATCTTCAGTCCAACACTTCTTGATGACAAACAATCTTCAGTCCAACACTTCTTGATGACAAACAATCTTCAGTCCAACACAACTTGATGACAAACAATCTTCAGTCCAACACTTCTTGATGACAAACAATCTTCAGTCCAACACTTCTTGATGACTAACAATCTTCAGTCCAACACAACTTGATGACAAACAATCTTCAGTCCAACACTTCTTGATGACAAACAATCTTCAGTCCAACACAACTTGATGACAAACAATCTTCAGTCCAACACTTCTTGATGACAAACAATCTTCAGTCCAACACAACTTGATGACAAACAATCTTCAGTCCAACACAACTTGAAGACAAACAATCTTCAGTCCAACACTTCTTGATGACAAATTATCTTCAGTCCAACACAACTTGATGACAAACAATCTTCAGTCCAACACTTCTTGATGACAAACAATCTTCAGTCCAACACAACTTGAAGACAAACAATCTTCAGTCCAACACTTCTTGATGACAAACAATCTTCAGTCCAACACTTCTTGATGACAAACAATCTTCAGTCCAACACTTCTTGATGACAAACAATCTTCAGTCCAACACTTCTTGATGACAAACAATCTTCAGTCCAACACAACTTGAAGACAAACAATCTTCAGTCCAACACTTCTTGATGACAAACAATCTTCAGTCCAACACAACTTGATGACAAACAATCTTCAGTCCAACACTTCTTGATGACAAACAATCTTGAGTCAAACACAACTTGATGACAAACAATCTTCAGTCCAACACAACTTGAAGACAAACAATCTTCAGTCCAACACTTCTTGATGACAAACAATCTTCAGTCCAACACAACTTGATGACAAACAATCTTCAGTCCAACACAACTTGAAGACAAACAATCTTCAGTCCAACACTTCTTGATGACAAACAATCTTCAGTCCAACACTTCTTGATGACAAACAATCTTCAGTCCAACACTTCTTGATGACAAACAATCTTCAGTCCAACACTTCTTGATGACAAACAATCTTCAGTCCAACACAACTTGATGACAAACAATCTTCAGTCCAACACTTCTTGATGACAAACAATCTTCAGTCCAACACTTCTTGATGACAAACAATCTTCAGTCCAACACTTCTTGATGACAAACAATCTTCAGTCCAACACAACTTGATGACAAACAATCTTCAGTCCAACACTTCTTGATGACAAACAATCTTCAGTCCAACACTTCTTGATGACAAACAATCTTCAGTCCAACACTTCTTGATGACAAACAATCTTCAGTCCAACACAACTTGAAGACAAACAATCTTCAGTCCAACACTTCTTGATGACAAACAATCTTCAGTCCAACACAACTTGAAGACAAACAATCTTCAGTCCAACACTTCTTGATGACAAACAATCTTCAGTCCAACACAACTTGATGACAAACAATCTTCAGTCCAACACTTCTTGATGACAAACAATCTTGAGTCAAACACAACTTGATGACAAACAATCTTCAGTCCAACACAACTTGAAGACAAACAATCTTCAGTCCAACACTTCTTGATGACAAACAATCTTCAGTCCAACACAACTTGATGACAAACAATCTTCAGTCCAACACAACTTGAAGACAAACAATCTTCAGTCCAACACTTCTTGATGACAAACAATCTTCAGTCCAACACTTCTTGATGACAAACAATCTTCAGTCCAACACAACTTGATGACAAACAATCTTCAGTCCAACACAACTTGATGACAAACAATCTTCAGTCCAACACTTCTTGATGACAAACAATCTTCAGTCCAACACTTCTTGATGACAAACAATCTTCAGTCCAACACAACTTGATGACAAACAATCTTCAGTCCAACACTTCTTGATGACAAACAATCTTCAGTCCAACACTTCTTGATGACAAACAATATTCAGTCCAACACTTCTTGATGACAAACAATCTTCAGTCCAACACAACTTGATGACAAACAATCTTCAGTCCAACACTTCTTGATGACAAACAATCTTCAGTCCAACACTTCTTGATGACAAACAATCTTCAGTCCAACACTTCTTGATGACAAACAATCTTCAGTCCAACACAACTTGATGACAAACAATCTTCAGTCCAACACTTCTTGATGACAAACAATCTTCAGTCCAACACTTCTTGAGGACAAACAATCTTCAGTCCAACACTTCTTGATGACAAACAATCTTCAGTCCAACACTTCTTGATGACAAACAATCTTCAGTCCAACACAACTTGATGACAAACAGTCTTCAGTCCAACACTTCTTGATGACAAACAATCTTCAGTCCAACACAACTTGATGACAAACAATCTTCAGTCCAACACTTCTTGAAGACAAACAATCTTCAGTCCAACACTTCTTGATGACAAACAATCTTCAGTCTAACACAACTTGATGACAAACAATCTTCAGTCCAACACTTCTTGATGACAAACAATCTTCAGTCCAACACTTCTTGATGACAAACAATCTTCAGTCCAACACAACTTGAAGACAAACAATCTTCAGTCCAACACTTCTTGATGACAAACAATCTTCAGTCCAACACAACTTGATGACTAACAATCTTCAGTCCAACACTTCTTGATGACAAACAATCTTGAGTCAAACACAACTTGATGACAAACAATCTTCAGTCCAACACAACTTGAAGACAAACAATCTTCAGTCCAACACTTCTTGATGACAAACAATCTTCAGTCCAACACAACTTGATGACAAACAATCTTCAGTCCAACACTTCTTGATGACAAACAATCTTCAGTCCAACACTTCTTGATGACAAACAATCTTCAGTCCAACACAACTTGATGACAAACAATCTTCAGTCCAACACTTCTTGATGACAAACAATCTTCAGTCCAACACAACTTGATGACAAACAATCTTCAGTCCAACACTTCTTGATGACAAACAATCTTCAGTCCAACACAACTTGATGACAAACAATCTTCAGTCCAACACAACTTGATGACAAACAATTTTCAGTCCAACACTTCTTGATGACAAACAATCTTCAGTCCAACACTTCTTGATGACAAACAATCTTCAGTCCAACACTTCTTGATGACAAACAATCTTCAGTCCAACACAACTTGATGACAAACAATCTTCAGTCCAACACAACTTGATGACAAACAATCTTCAGTCCAACACTTCTTGATGACAAACAATCTTCAGTCCAACACTTCTTGATGACAAACAATCTTCAGTCCAACACAACTTGATGACAAACAATCTTCAGTCCAACACTTCTTGATGACAAACAATCTTCAGTCCAACACTTCTTGATGACAAACAATCTTCAGTCCAACACAACTTGATGACAAACAATCTTCAGTCCAACACTTCTTGATGACAAACAATCTTCAGTCCAACACAACTTGATGACAAACAATCTTCAGTCCAACACAACTTGATGACAAACAATTTTCAGTCCAACACTTCTTGATGACAAACAATCTTCAGTCCAACACTTCTTGATGACAAACAATCTTCAGTCCAACACTTCTTGATGACAAACAATCTTCAGTCCAACACAACTTGATGACAAACAATCTTCAGTCCAACACAACTTGATGACAAACAATCTTCAGTCCAACACTTCTTGATGACAAACAATCTTCAGTCCAACACTTCTTGATGACAAACAATCTTCAGTCCAACACAACTTGATGACAAACAATCTTCAGTCCAACACTTCTTGATGACAAACAATCTTCAGTCCAACACTTCTTGATGACAAACAATATTCAGTCCAACACTTCTTGATGACAAACAATCTTCAGTCCAACACAACTTGATGACAAACAATCTTCAGTCCAACACTTCTTGATGACAAACAATCTTCAGTCCAACACTTCTTGATGACAAACAATCTTCAGTCCAACACAACTTGATGACAAACAATCTTCAGTCCAACACTTCTTGATGACAAACAATCTTCAGTCCAACACTTCTTGATGACAAACAATCTTCAGTCCAACACTTCTTGATGACAAACAATCTTCAGTCCAACACAACTTGATGACAAACAATCTTCAGTCCAACACTTCTTGATGACAAACAATCTTCAGTCCAACACTTCTTGATGACAAACAATCTTCAGTCCAACACAACTTGATGACAAACAATCTTCAGTCCAACACTTCTTGATGACAAACAATCTTCAGTCCAACACAACTTGATGACAAACAATCTTCAGTCCAACACTTCTTGATGACAAACAATCTTCAGTCCAACACAACTTGATGACAAACAATCTTCAGTCCAACACAACTTGAAGACAAACAATCTTCAGTCCAACACTTCTTGATGACAAACAATCTTCAGTCCAACACAACTTGATGACAAACAATCTTCAGTCCAACACTTCTTGATGACAAACAATCTTCAGTCCAACACAACTTGAAGACAAACAATCTTCAGTCCAACACTTCTTGATGACAAACAATCTTCAGTCCAACACTTCTTGATGACAAACAATCTTCAGTCCAACACTTCTTGATGACAAACAATCTTCAGTCCAACACTTCTTGATGACAAACAATCTTCAGTCCAACACAACTTGAAGACAAACAATCTTCAGTCCAACACTTCTTGATGACAAACAATCTTCAGTTCAACACAACTTGATGACAAACAATCTTCAGTCCAACACTTCTTGATGACAAACAATCTTGAGTCAAAACACACTTGATGACAAACAATCTTCAGTCCAACACACTTGAAGACAAACAATCTTCAGTCCAACACTTCTTGATGACAAACAATCTTCAGTCCAACACAACTTGATGACAAACAATCTTCAGTCCAACACAACTTGAAGACAAACAATCTTCAGTCCAACACTTCTTGATGACAAACAATCTTCAGTCCAACACTTCTTGATGACAAACAATCTTCAGTCCAACACTTCTTGATGACAAACAATCTTCAGTCCAACACTTCTTGATGACAAACAATCTTCAGTCCAACACTTCTTGATGACAAACAATCTTCAGTCCAACACAACTTGATGACAAACAATCTTCAGTCCAACACTTCTTGATGACAAACAATCTTCAGTCCAACACTTCTTGATGACAAACAATCTTCAGTCCAACACTTCTTGATGACAAACAATCTTCAGTCCAACACTTCTTGATGACAAACAATCTTCAGTCCAACACTTCTTGATGACAAACAATCTTCAGTCCAACACAACTTGATGACAAACAATCTTCAGTCCAACACTTCTTGATGACAAACAATCTTCAGTCCAACACTTCTTGATGACAAACAATCTTCAGTCCAACACTTCTTGATGACAAACAATCTTCAGTCCAACACAACTTGAAGACAAACATCTTCAGTCCAACACTTCTTGATGACAAACAATCTTCAGTCCAACACAACTTGAAGACAAACAATCTTCAGTCCAACACTTCTTGATGACAAACAATCTTTAGTCAACACAACTTGATGACAAACACTCTTCAGTCCAACACTTCTTGATGACAACAATCTTGAGTCAAACACAACTTGATGACAAACAATCTTCAGTCCAACACAACCTTGAAGACAAACAATCTCAGTCCAACACTTCTTGATGACAAACAATCTTCAGTCCAACACAACTTGATGACAAACAATCTTCAGTCCAACACAACTTGAAGACAAACAATCTTCAGTCCAACACTTCTTGATGACAAACAATCTCAGTCCAACACTTCTTGATGACAAACAATCTTCAGTCCAACACAACTTGATGACAAACAATCTTCAGTCCAACACAACTTGATGACAAACAATCTTCAGTCCAACACAACTTGAAGACAAACAATCTTCAGTCCAACACTTCTTGATGACAATCAATCTTCAGTCCAACACAACTTGATGACAAACAATCTTCAGTCCAACACTTCTTGATGACAAACAATCTTCAGTCCAACACTTCTTGATGACAAACAATCTTCAGTCCAACACAACTTCTGATGACAAACAATCTTCAGTCCAACACTTCTTGATGACAAACAATCTTCAGTCCAACACAACTTGATGACAAACAATCTTCAGTCCAACACCTTCTTGATGACAAACAATCTTCAGTCCACACAACTTGATGACAAACAATCTTCAGTCCAACAACTTCTTGATGACAAACAATCTTCAGTCCAACACTTCTTGATGACAACAATCTTCAGTCCAACACTTCTTGATGACAAACAATCTTCAGTCCAACACTTCTTGATGACAAACAATCTTCAGTCCAACACTTCTTGATGACAAACAATCTTCAGTCCAACACAACTTGATGACAAACAATCTTCAGTCCAACACTTCTTGATGACAAACAATCTTCAGTCCAACACTTCTTGATGACAAACAATCTTCAGTCCAACACTTCTTGATGACAAACAATCTTCAGTCCAACACTCTTGATGACAAACAATCTTCAGTCCAACACAACTTGATGACAAACAATCTTCAGTCCAACACTTCTTGATGACAAACAATCTTCAGTCCAACACTTCTTGATGACAAACAATCTTCAGTCCAACACAACTTGATGACAAACAATCTTCAGTCCAACACTTCTTGATGACAAACAATCTTCAGTCCAACACAACTTGATGACAATACAATCTTCCAGTCCAACACTTTCTTGATGACAAACAATCTTCAGTCCAACACAACTTGATGACAAACAATCTTCAGTCCAACACAACTTGAAGACAAACAATCTTCAGTCCAACACTTCTTGATGACAAACAATCTTCAGTCCAACACAACTTGATGACAAACAATCTTCAGTCCAACACTTCTTGATGACAAACAATCTTCAGTCCAACACAACTTGAAGACAAACAATCTTCAGTCCAACACTTCTTGATGACAAACAATCTTCAGTCCAACACTTCTTGATGACAAACAATCTTCAGTCCAACACTTCTTGATGACAAACAATCTTCAGTCCAACACTTCTTGATGACAAACAATCTTCAGTCCAACACAACTTGAAGACAAACAATCTTCAGTCCAACACTTCTTGATGACAAACAATCTTCAGTCCAACACAACTTGATGACAAACAATCTTCAGTCCAACACTTCTTGATGACAAACAATCTTGAGTCAACACCAACTTGATGACAAACAATCTTCAGTCCAACACAACTTGAAGACAAACAATCTTCAGTCCAACACTTCTTGATGACAAACAATCTTCAGTCCAACCACAACTTGATGACAAACAATCTTCAGTCCAACACAACTTGAAGACAAACAATCTTCAGTCCAACACTTCTTGATGAAAAACAATCTTCAGTCCAACACTTCTTGATGACAAAACAATCTTCAGTCCAACACTTCTTGATGACAAACAATCTTCAGTCCAACACTCTTGATGACAAACAATCTTCAGTCCAACACAACTTGATGACAAACAATCTTCAGTCCAACACTTCTTGATGACAAACAATCTTCAGTCCAACACTTCTTGATGACAAACAATCTTCAGTCCAACACTTCTTGATGACAAACAATCTTCAGTCCAACCAAACTTGATGACAAACAATCTTCAGTCCAACACTTCTTGATGACAAACAATCTTCAGTCCAACACTTCTTGATGACAAACAATCTTCAGTCCAACACTTCTTGATGACAAACAATCTTCAGTCCAACACAACTTGAAGACAAACAATCTTCAGTCCAACACTTCTTGATGACAAACAATCTTCAGTCCAACACAACTTGAAGACACACAATCTTCAGTCCAACACTTCTTGATGACAACAATCTTCAGTCCAACACAACTTGATGACAAACAATCTTCAGTCCAACACTTCTTGATGACAAACAATCTTGAGTCAAACACAACTTGATGACAAACAATCTTCAGTCCAACACAACTTGAAGACAAACAATCTTCAGTCCAACACTTCTTGATGACAAACAATCTTCAGTCCAACACAACTTGATGACAAACAATCTTCAGTCCAACACAACTTGAAGACAAACAATCTTCAGTCCAACACTTCTTGATGACAAACAATCTTCAGTCCAACACTTCTTGATGACAAACAATCTTCAGTCCAACACAACTTGATGACAAACAATCTTCAGTCCAACACAACTTGATGACAAACAATCTTCAGTCCAACACTTCTTGATGACAACAATCTTCAGTCCAACACTTCTTGATGACAAACAATCTTCAGTCCAACACAACTTGATGACAAACAATCTTCAGTCCAACACTTCTTGATGACAAACAATCTTCAGTCCAACACTTCTTGATGACAAAACATATTCAGTCCAACACTTCTTGATGACAAACAATCTTCAGTCCAACACAACTTGATGACAAACAATCTTCAGTCCAACACTTCTTGATGACAAACAATCTTCAGTCCAACACTTCTTGATGACAAACAATCTTCAGTCCAACACTTCTTGATGACAAACAATCTTCAGTCCAACACAACTTGATGACAAACAATCTTCAGTCCAACACTTCTTGATGACAAACAATCTTCAGTCCAACACTTCTTGATGACAAACAATCTTCAGTCCAACACTTCTTGATGACAAACAATCTTCAGTCCAACACTTCTTGATGACAAACAATCTTCAGTCCATCACAACTTGATGACAAACAGTCTTCAGTCCAACACTTCTTGATGACAAACAATCTTCAGTCCAACACAACTTGATGACAAACAATCTTCAGTCCAACACTTCTTGAAGACAAACAATCTTCAGTCCAACACTTCTTGATGACAAAACAACTTCAGTCTAACACAACTTGATGACAAACAATCTTCAGTCCAACACTTCTTGATGACAACAATCTTCAGTCCAACACTTCTTGATGACAAACAATCTTCAGTCCAACACAACTTGAAGACAAACAATCTTCAGTCCAACACTTCTTGATGACAAACAATCTTCAGTCCAACACAACTTGATGACTAACAATCTTCAGTCCAACACTTCTTGATGACAAACAATCTTGAGTCAAACACAACTTGATGACAAACAATCTTCAGTCCAACACCAACTTGAAGACAAACAATCTTCATGTCCAACACTTCTTGATGACAAACAATCTTCAGTCCAACACAACTTGATGACAAACAATCTTCAGTCCAACACTTCTTGATGACAAACAATCTTCAGTCCAACACTTCTTGATGACAAACAATCTTCAGTCCAACACAACTTGATGACAAACAATCTTCAGTCCAACACTTCTTGATGACAAACAATCTTCAGTCCAACACAACTTGATGACAAACAATCTTCAGTCCAACACTTCTTGATGACAAACAATCTTCAGTCCAACACAACTTGATGACAAACAATCTTCAGTCCAACACTTCTTGATGACAAACAATCTTCAGTCCAACCACTTCTTGATGACAAACAATCTTCAGTCCAACACTTCTTGATGACAAACAATCTTCAGTCCAACACTTCTTGATGACAAACAATCTTCAGTCCAACACTTCTTGATGACAAACAATCTTCAGTCCAACACAACTTGATGACAAACAATCTTCAGTCCAACACTTCTTGATGACAAACAATCTTCAGTCCAACACTTCTTGATGACAAACAATCTTCAGTCCAACACTTCTTGATGACAAACAATCTTCAGTCCAACACAACTTGATGACAAACAATCTTCAGTCCAACACTTCTTGATGACAAACAATCTTCAGTCCAACACAACTTGATGACAAACAATCTTCAGTCCAACACTTCTTGATGACAAACAATCTTCAAGTCCAACACAACTTGATGACAAACAATCTTCAGTCCAACACTTCTTGATGACAAACAATCTTCAGTCCAACACAACTTGATGACAAAACAATCTTCAGTCCAACACTTCTTGAAGACAAACAATCTTCAGTCCAACACTTCTTGATGACAAACAATCTTCAGTCCAACACAACTTGAAGACAAAACAATCTTCAGTCCAACACTTCTTGATGACAAACAATCTTGAGTCCAACACAACTTGATGACAAACAATCTTCAGTCCAACACTTCTTGATGACAAAACAATCTTCAGTCCAACACAAACTTGATGACAAACAATCTTCAGTCCAACATTCTTGAAGACAAAAATCTTCAGTCCAAAACAACTTGAAGACAAACAATCTTCAGTCCAACACAACTTGAAGACAAACAATCTTCAGTCCAACACTTCTTGATGACAAACAATCTTCAGTCCAACACTTCTTGATGACAAACAATCTTCAGTCCAACACAACTTGAAGACAAACAATCTTCAGTCCAACACAACTTGATGACAAACAATCTTCAGTCCAACACTTCTTGATGACAAACAATCTTCAGTCCAACACTTCTTGATGACAAACAATCTTCAGTCCAACACAACTTGAAGACAAACAATCTTCAGTCCAACACAACTTGATGACAAACAATCTTCAGTCCAACACTTCTTGATGACAAAACAATCTTCAGTCCAACACAACTTGATGACAAACAATCTTCAGTCCAACACTTCTTGATGACAAACAATCTTCAGTCCAACACAACTGATGACAAACAATCTTCAGTCCAACACAACTTGATGACAAACAATCTTCAGTCCAACACAACTTGAAGACAAACAATCTTCAGTCCAACACTTCTTGATGACAAACAAACTTCAGTCCAACACTTCTTGATGACAAACAATCTTCAGTCCAACACTTCTTGATGACAAACAATCTTCAGTCCAACACAACTTGAAGACAAACAATCTTCAGTCCAACACTTCTTGATGACAAACAATCTTCAGTCCAACACAACTTGATGACAAACAATCTTCAGTCCAACACTTCTTGATGACAAACAATCTTGAGTCAAACACAACTTGATGACAAACAATCTTCAGTCCAACACAACTTGAAGACAAACAATCTTCAGTCCAACACTTCTTGATGACAAAACAATCTTCAGTCCAACACAACTTGATGACAAACAATCTTCAGTCCAACACAACTTGAAGGACAAACAATCTTCAGTCCAACACTTCTGATGACAAACAATCTTCAGTCCAACACTTCTTGATGACAAACAATCTTCAGTCCAACACTTCTTGATGACAAACAATCTTCAGTCCAACACTTCTTGATGACAAACAATCTTCAGTCCAACACAACTTGATGACAAACAATCTTCAGTCCAACACTTCTTGATGACAATCTTCAGTCCAACACTTCTTGATGACAAACAATCTTCAGTCCAACACTTCTTGATGACAAACAATCTTCAGTCCAACACAACTTGATGACAAACAATCTTCAGTCCAACACTTCTTGATGACAAACAATCTTCAGTCCAACACTTCTTGATGACAAACAATCTTCAGTCCAACACTTCTTGATGACAAACAATCTTCAGTCCAACACAACTTGAAGACAAACAATCTTCAGTCCAACACTTCTTGATGACAAACAATCTTCAGTCCAACACAACTTGAAGACAAACAATCTCAGTCCAACACTTCTTGATGACAAACAATCTCAGTCCAACCACAACTTGATGACAAACAATCTTCAGTCCAACACTTCTTGATGGACAAACAATCTTGAGTCAAACACAACTGATGACAAACAATCTTCAGTCCAACACAACTTGAAGACAAACAATCTTCAGTCCAACACTTCTGATGACAGAACAATCTCAGTCCAACACAACTTGATGACAAACAATCTTCAGTCCAACACAACTTGAAGACAAACAATCTTCAGTCCAACACTTCTTGATGACCAACAATCTTCACATTCCAACACTTCTTGATGACAAACAATCTCAGTCCAACACAACTTGATGACAAACAATCTTCAGTCCAACACAACTTGATGACAAACAATCTTCAGTCCAACACTTCTTGATGACAAAACAATCTTCAGTCCAACCTTCTTGATGACAAACAATCTTCAGTCCAACACTTCTTGATGACAAACAATCTTCAGTCCAACACAACTTGATGACAAACAATCTTCAGTCCAACACTTCTTGATGACAAAACAATCTTCAGTCCAACACTTCTTGATGACAAACAATCTTCAGTCCAACACTTCTTGATGACAAACAATCTTCAGTCCAACACAACTTGATGACAAACAATCTTCAGTCCAACACTTCTTGATGACAAACAATCTTCAGTCCAAACACTTCTTGATGACAAACATTCTTCAGTCCAACACTTCTTGATGACAAACAATCTTCAGTCCAACACAACTTGATGACAAACAATCTTCAGTCCAACACTTCTTGATGACAAACAATCTTCAGTCCAACACTTCTTGATGACAAACA